>NC_063450.1:49979903-50283773 GCF_020379485.1 Brassica napus | reverse complement strand
TGTTGGTCTGTACTGCCCCGTCTAGCCTAGCTGCTCGCCTCTGAAGGTTCAACAGAAAACCCAAACAAAAACCCGAAGGCCGTTTCCTTGTGATTGCTGATGAACTCCTACACATAGGTAAAACGAATACAGTTAATTCCGAGAAAGAACCAGACGGTAGCATGTAAAAAGGAAGAGTAATCTTAGTATTTTGTTATACAATGCCATTTCATGTAACATATGTATATATATAGATGAAATGTGTTCTTACTTGAATTAGTTGCTGAGCATTTTGTACTTGAGAAGATGTCCCTTTGATTTCCACTGGATTTGATCAGATGTGGACTCTCTTGAATGTTAATGGTAGCTCTCCGCTTCTTCTACGGATGAAGGCTATATTAGCTCCTTCTAAACCAATGATATCCTCCCATAGGAAAACGGTATTTGCATCGTCTGAATACCTGGTACGAAACCCCATTATAGAAAAATCTTCACTAGTTCCAAGAGATTAAATTAGAAGCGATAAGACCAAGACGCTAGTAGAGACCAAAAAAGAACAAGAACGTGATAACTACCTGTGTAACAAAAGCAGAAACTCGAGCGAGGCCAGGGAGTGTCTGGCGGAGAGTGCAGGATCCTGACTGTATATGGAAGCTCCCGAAGGCTGAACAAATGACTCCACCCGAGTATCCCGCTCCAAAAACAGAGCTTCCCTCCGTGCCATGAGATCAGACTCGATTGCATTTGACAAAGCAGCGTGGAGAGCTGACTTGTTGTTAGCTAACGGTTCTTCCTGACGAACTTGAGAGACTCTAGCTAGATACTAAAGAGAAGAAAATAAATCACAGAAGTTAGGTTATTCCGAGAGAATTGAAAAAAGGAAGAAGTCGTTTCAGAGAATCAAGCTTACTTGTTTCTCGAAGAGGAACCACAGAATGGTCGAGTAGGAATTTCCTCAGGTGTCCTACAACACCTTCTAACGCCTTTACGATCTTTAAAGCTTCCCCCTGCAAATCCACTATCCTCTCATCTTGCGCAGCATAAAACGGTGTGTCCTCTGGCAACAAGAAAACACAGTGTACTTATAATCATCCGGTTTAACAACTCCAGAGATGACAGTTAACTGAGAAATAACAAACATAGATAATGTTAGTACCGTCTGATAAAATGCGAACCGATGCACCAGAGTTCTCTACTATAGATTTAATAGAGGACCCTTGTTTCCCGATTAAATTAATCGCCTGCGAAGATGCAACTAGTAAACGCACTGAAGAGAAGGCACCTCCAGCGTTCTG
The DNA here is from genome assembly GCF_020379485.1 of Brassica napus. Classification (NCBI taxonomy): domain Eukaryota; kingdom Viridiplantae; phylum Streptophyta; class Magnoliopsida; order Brassicales; family Brassicaceae; genus Brassica; species Brassica napus. The sequence goes on along the minus strand of NC_063450.1, from coordinate 50,282,499 downwards.
AAGATCCTCATCATCATCACTATCAGGCAACCCCGAAACTCTTCTGAACACCCTTACAACTGCCTCCATCGCAGGGGACATGTATGCCTCTGGTTCTTCCTTTGCAGATATCATCACCTAAACATAACAAAGGACACTTAAAACTACAATCAAACCCATAAAGCAATCAAAACTGAAACTTCGACTTAAACGGAATAACTCAAGTGGACACTTCAAACTACAATCAACACAGAAAGCTTGCAACTTTCACTAGAAAGAGCATCGCAATGATCATACCCCCATGAATCTGAATACTGATGCTAACAAAAACCCTAATTTTCTCTAATTAGGTTTAAGAAAGTTACAACCTTTAGAAAAACCCAATTCGGAACGATAAAGGAGAGATACTAACAATGCGATCAGGAGTTGTGGTGGGACCGTCGAGGACTTTGATGCGAGCGCGAGTCTCCTCGCACATCTTTCTGATGATATCTCCTTTGCGTCCGATTATAGCTCCGACCTTAGATACAGGAACGATCACACGAAACACGCAATCCCCAGGCCATCCTGGCCATCTCTCCGCCGCGGAATCGTTCGCATCGGGGCAGTCTCGGCAGTTAGGGTATCCGGCTGATTCGATTCGGGGAAGGCGCCGGAGGCTTCGTTGAGCAATGAGGAGGCAGTGACTCCCGAAGGTGTGAGGTTTTCATTCTCGGGGAAGTTTGTAGCACCGTTCTCGGCGGAATCTGCGACGGCGGCCATTAGAATCGGAACAAATTAAAAAAAAGGGGATAGCGAGCGAGCGAGAAGGAGAAGATGATTTGACCTTTGATTATATACGATGTCGTTTCAACTCAGATGTTTAGGCCTTTGGGCATGTTATGTAGATTAGGCCCGTAATGATATTAAATTGGGCTTCTTTTAGCCCATGAGCTATATTCTTTTTTCTTCCGACCAAAAGCCATATTCATGAACGCTCACAACGAGGAATAATGCTTTCCCTAGCATTCATAAAAAAATCACCATTCATTACGAATAATTTTTCTTTCTAATTTCCTATCATTCTTTTTTTGTAAAGAAATAAAGAACAAAGTTATTCCTTTTTAAATATGGGATGGAACAACCATTTTTTTTCATTCCTCCAATTTTATTTCTTTACGTTCATTTTCTATTCGTTCCTCTTGTTTCCAGAATGGTCACCAGTCGGACGAATATTTATGGTCTAACTGTTGACCAAAGAATGAAAAGGAATAATGCATTCCTTACTATTCCAAAACTTTTTTACCGTTTACAATGAATAGTTTTTCCTTTTCATTCATTTTATTCTAGAGGAATATAGAACAAATTTGTTCCTTTCATTCCTCTAATTTTATTCCTCTGCATTTTTTTCCTAATCATTCCTAATGTTCCTATAATGGTCACCAGTTAAACCCTAAACTTATAACATCTTCCGATAGACGAGTATTTTTTCAAAAAGCCATTTATATACGATGTCGTTTCAATTCTTTGTTGATATTGGGCAAGCGCGATGACCAATTGTGCGAATCAACGGTTCCTCTCGTACTAGGTTGAATTAATATTGTGACGCGGGCATCAATAGGGTAAAACTAACATATTTCACGACGGTCTAAACCCAGCTCACGTTCCCTATTGGTGGGTGAACAATCCAACACTTGGTGAATTCTGCTTCACAATGATAGTCCTATTGTAGATTTGAGATTGTGACTTAGAAACAAGGATAAAAAGAATTTTTGTTGATAGATGAGTATTCTTTCGGAATTTTTCATCAAAAGGTTGCCTTTTTTCAATACTTTTTACGAAAGCGGCTATTTTTGGAAAAGTTTTTATTTCTATAGAGAACTATTGTTGATTTTGGATTGTGATTTATAAATTAGTATAACAAGAATTTTTGTTAATAGATGAGTATACTTTCAGAATTTTTATCGATATGTTGCATTTTTCAAATAATTTTTTAAAAACCTCATATTTTTGGAAAGTTTTCATTTTATTGAGAACTTTGTAGATTTGGGATTGTGACTTAGAAATAAGGGTAACAATAATTTGTTTTGATAGATGAATATTCTTTCAGAATTTTTCATCAATAGGTTACATTTTTCAATAATTTTTAGAAAAACTACTATTTTTGGAAAGTTTTCATTTCTATACAGAACTATTGTAGATTTGGAATTGTGACTTAGAAATTAGTATAACAAAAATTTTTGTTAATAGATGAGTATTCCTTCAGAATTTTTCATTGATAGGTTGCATTTATTAAATAATTTGTAAAAACCTCCTATTTTTGGAAAGTTTTAATTTTTATAAGAAAATATTGCAGATTTGGGACTTTGACTTAGAAATAAGGATAACAAAAATTTGTTTTCATAGATGAGTATTCTTTCAGAGAACTGCAATTTGTGGAAAGTTTTCATTTATATAGAGAACTATTGTAGATTTGGGATTGTGACTTAGAAATTAGGACAACTAGAATTTTTGTTGATATATGAGTATTTTTCAGAAATTTTCATCAAAAGGTTGTATTTTTTAAATAATTTTTACAAAAGCTGATATTTTTGGAAAGCTTTCATTTGTATAAAGAACTATTGTAAATTTGAGATTGTGACTTAGAAATTAAAATAACAAGTATGTTTTTGATAGATGGATATTCTTTCAGAATTATTCATTAATAGGTTGCATTTAAAAAAAAAATTAGAAACCTACTATTTTTGGAAAGTTTTCATTTCTATAGAAAACAATTTTAGATTTGGGATTGTGACTTATAAATAAGGATAACAAGAATTTTTGTTGATAGATGAGTATTTTCGGATTTTTCATCAAAAGGTTGCATTTTTTTCAATAATATTTACGAAAGCTGCTATTTTTGGAAAGTTTTTTGTTCTAGAGAGAACTATTGTAGATTTTGGATTGTGACTTAGAAATTAGTGTAACAAGAATTTTTGTTAATAGATGAGTATTCTTTCAAAACTTTTCATCGATACGTTGCATTTTTAAAATAATTTTGAAAAGTTATCATTTCAATAGAGAACTATTGTAGATTTGGGATTATGCGTATTGTTAAAGAATATTTAATCAATAGGTTGCATTTTTTAAATAATTTTTCAAAAATCTCCTATTTTTGGAAAGTTTTCATTTTTATTGAGAATTATTGTAGATTTGGGATTGTGACTTAGAAATAAGGATAACAAGAATTTTGTTTTGATAAATGAGTATTCTTTCAAAGAACTACTATTTGTGGCAAGTTTTCATTTCTAAAGAGAACTATTGTAGATTTGGGATTTTGACTTAGAAAATAGGATAACTAGAATTTTTGTTGATAGATGAATATTCTTTGAGAATTTTTCATCAATAGGTAGCAATTTTAAAATAATTTTTTAATAACCTGCTATTTCTGGAAAGTTTTAATTTCAATAGAGATCAATTGTAGATTTGGGATTGTGACTTTGAAATTAGGATAACAAGTATTTTTGTTGATATATAAGCATTCTTTCAGATTTTTTTCTTCAATATGTTGCATTTTTTAAATAATTTTTATAAAAGCTACGATTTTTGTAAAGTTTTCATTTGTATAGATAACTATTGTATATTTGAGATTGTGACTGAGAAATTAAAATAACAAGATTTTTTTGAAATATGAGTATTCTTCCAGAATTTTTCATTAAAAGATTGTTTATAGAGGACTATTGTAGATTTGGGATTGTGACTTAGAGATTAGTATAACAAGAATTTTTGTTAATAGATGAGTTTTCAATCAGATTTTTTCATCAACAGGTTGTATTTTTTAAATAATTTTTGAAAAACCTCCTATTTTTCGGAAGTTTTCGTTTTTATAGAGAACTAATGTAGATTTGGGATTGTGTATTAGAAATTAGGATAACTAGAATTTTTGTTGAAATATAAATATTCTTTTAAATTTTTTCATCAAAAGGTTGTTTTTTTTTAATAATTTTTACGAAAGGTGCTATTTTTGGAAAGTTTTCATTTTTATACAGGACTATTGTAGATTTGGGATTGTGACTCAGAGAATAGTATAACAAGAATTTTTGTTAATAGATGAGTATACATTCAGAATTTTTCATCAATAGGTTGCATTTTTTAAATAATTTATGAAAAACCTCCTATTTTTCGGAAGTTTTCTTTTTTATAGAGAACTATTGTAGATTTGGGATTGTGTATTAGAAATTAGGATAACTAGAATTTTTTGTTGATGTATAAGTATTCTTGCAGATTTTTTCATCAAAAGGTTGTTTTTTTTAATGATTTTTACGAAAGCTGCTATTTTTGGAAAGTTTTCATTTTTATAGAGGACTACTATAGATTTGGGATTGTGACTTAGAGATTAATATAACAAGAATTTTTGTTAATAGATGAGTATTCTTTCAGATTTTTTCATCAATAGGTTGCATTTTTTAAATAATTTTTGAAAAACCTCCTATTTTTCGGAAGTTTTCGTTTTATAGAGAACTATTGTAGATTTGGGATTGTGTATTAGAAATTAAGATAACTAGAATTTTTTGTTGATATATAAGTATTATTTCAGATTTTTTCATCAAAAGGTTGTTTTTTTTAATGATTTTTACGAAAGCTGCCATTTTTAGAAAGTTTTCATTTTTACAGAGCACTACTGTAGATTTGAGATTGTGGCTTAGAGAACAGTATAACAAGAATTTTTGTTAATAGATGAGTATTCTTTCATATTTTTTCATCAATAGGTTGCATTTTTTAAATAATTTTTGAAAAACCTCTTATTTTTTGGAAGTTTTCGTTTTTATAGAGAACTATTGTAGATTTGGGATTGTGTATTAGAAATTAGGGTAACTAGAATTTTTATTGATATATAAGTATTCTTTCAGATTTTTTCATCAAAAGGTTGTTTTTTTAATGATTTTTACGAAAGATGCTATTTTTGGAAAGTTTTCATTTTTATAGAGGACTACTGTAGATTTGGGATTGTGACTTAGAGAATAGTATAACAAGAATTTTTGTTAATAGATAAGTATTCTTTCAGATTTTTTCATCAATAGGTTGCATTTTTAAATAATTTTTGAAAAACCTCTTATTTTTTGGAAGTTTTCGTTTTTATAGAGAACTATTGTAGATTTGGGATTGTGTATTAGAAATTAGGATAACTAGAATTTTTGTTGATATATAAGTATTCTTTCAGATTTTTTCATCAAAAGGTTGTTTTTTTAATGATTTTTACGAAAGCTGCTATTTTTGGAAAGTTTTCATTTTTATAGAGGACTACTGTAGATTTGGGATTGTGACTTAGAGAATAGTATAACAAGAATTTTTGTTAATAGATGAGTATTCTTTCAGATTTTTTCATCAATAGGTTACGTTTTTAAATAATTTTTGAAAAACCTTCTATTTTTTGGAAGTTTTCATTTTTATATAGAACTATTGTAGATTTGGGATTGTGTATTAAAAAATAAGATAACTAGAATTTTTATGGATATATAAGTTTTCTTTCAGATTTTTTCATCAAAATGTTGTTTTTTTTAATGATTTTTACGAAAGCTGCTATTTTTGGAAAGTTTTCATTTTTATAGAGGACTACTGTAGATTTGAGATTGTGACTTAGAGAATAGTATAACAAGAATTTTTGTTAATAGATGAGTATTCTTTCAGATTTTTTCATCAATAGGTTGCATTTTTTAAATAATTTTTGAAAAACCTCTTATTTTTCGGAAGTTTTCGTTTTTATAGAGAACTATTGTAGATTTGGGATTATGTATTAGAAATTAGGATAACTAGAATTTTTTGTTGATATATAAGTATTCTTTCAGATTTTTTCATCAAAAGGTTGTTTTTTTTAATGATTTTAACGGAAGCTGCTATTTTTGGAAGTTTTCATTTTTATAGAGGACTATTGTAGATTTGAGATTGTGACTTAGAGAATAGTATAAAAAAATTTTTGTTAATAGATGAGTATTCTTTCAGATTTTTTCATCAATAGGTTACATTTTTAAATAATTTTTGAAAAACCTCCTATTTTTCGGAAGTTTTCATTTTTATATAGAACTATTGTAGATTTGGGATTGTGTATTAAAAATTAGGATAACTAGAATTTTTATTGATATATAAGTATCCTTTCAGATTTTTTCATCATTCAATAATTTTTACGGAAGCTGCTATTTTTGGAAAGTTTTCATTTTTATAGAGGACTACTGTAGATTTGGGATTGTGACTTACAGATTAATATAACAAGAATTTTTGTTAATAGATGAGTATTCTTTCAGATTTTTTCATCAATAGGTTGCATTTTTTAAATAATTTTTGAAAAACCTCTTATTTTTCGGAAGTTTTCGTTTTTATAGAGAACTATTGTAGATTTGGGATTGTGTATTAGAAATTAAGATAACTAGAATTTTTTGTTGATATATAAGTATTATTTCAGATTTTTTCATCAAAAGGTTGTTTTTTTTAATGATTTTTACGAAAGCTGCCATTTTTAGAAAGTTTTCATTTTTACAGAGCACTACTGTAGATTTGAGATTGTGGCTTAGAGAACAGTATAACAAGAATTTTTGTTAATAGATGAGTATTCTTTCAGATTTTTTCATCAATAGGTTGCATTTTTTAAATAATTTTTGAAAAACCTCTTATTTTTTGGAAGTTTTCGTTTTTATAGAGAACTATTGTAGATTTGGGATTGTGTATTAGAAATTAGGATAACTAGAATTTTTATTGATATATAAGTATTCTTTCAGATTTTTTCATCAAAATGTTGTTTTTTCAATGATTTTTACGAAAGATGCTATTTTTGGAAAGTTTTCATTTTTATAGAGGACTACTCTAGATTTGAGATTGTGACTTAGAGAATAGTATAACAAGAATTTTTGTTAATAGATAAGTATTCTTTCAGATTTTTTCATCAATAAGTTGCATTTTTAAATAATTTTTGAAAAACCTCTTATTTTTTGGAAGTTTTCGTTTTTATAGAGAACTATTGTAAATTTGGGATTGTGTATTAGAAATTAGGATAACTAGAATTTTTTGTTGATATATAAGTATTCTTTCAGATTTTTTCATCAAAAGGTTGTTTTTTTAATGATTTTTACGAAAGCTGCTATTTTTGGAAAGTTTTCATTTTTATAGAGGACTACTGTAGATTTGGGATTGTGACTTAGAGAATAGTATAACAAGAATTTTTGTTAATAGATGAGTATTTTTTCAGATTTTTTTATCAATAGGTTGCATTTTCAAATAATTTTTGAAAAACCTCCTATTTTTCGGAAGTTTTCATTTTTATATAGAACTATTGTAGATTTGGGATTGTGTATTAGAAATTAGGATAACTAGAATTTTTGTTGATATGTAAGTATTCTTTCAGATTTTTTCATCAAAAGGTTGTTTTTTTTAATGATTTTTACGAAAGCTGCTATTTTTGGAAAGTTTTCATTTTTATAGAGGACTACTTTAGATTTGAGATTGTGACTTAGAGAATAGTATAACAAGAATTTTTGTTAATAGATGAGTATTCTTTCAGATTTTTTTCATCAATAGGTTGCATTTTTTAAATAATTTTTGAAAAACCTCTTATTTTTTGGAAGTTTTCGTTTTCATAGACAACTATTGTAGATTTGGGATTGTGTATTAGAAATTAGGATAACTATAATTTTTTGTTGATATATAAGTATTCTTTCAGATTTTTTCATCAAAAGGTTGTTTTTTTAATGATTTTTACGAAAGCTGCCATTTTTAGAAAGTTTTAATTTTTACAGAGCACTACTGTAGATTTGAGATTGTGACTTAGAGAACAGTATAACAAGAATTTTTGTTAATAGATGAGTATTCTTTCAGATTTTTTCATCAATAGGTTGCATTTTTTAAATAATTTTTGAAAAACCTCTTATTTTTTGGAAGTTTTCGTTTTTATAGAGAACTATTGTAGATTTGGGATTGTGTATTAGAAATTAGGATAACTAGAATTTTTATTTGATATATAAGTATTCTTTCAGATTTTTTCATCAAAAGTTGTTTTTTAATGATTTTTACGAAAGCTGATATTTTTGGAAAGTTTTCATTTTTATAGAGGACTACTGTAGATTTGGGATTGTGACCTAGAGATTAATATAACAAGAATTTTTGTTAATAGATGAGTATTCTTTCAGATTTTTTCATCAATAGGTTGCATTTTTTAAATAATTTTTCAAAAACCTCCTATTTTTCGGAAGTTTTCGTTTTATAGAGAACTATTGTAGATTTGGGATTGTGTATTAGAAATTAAGATAACTAGAATTTTTTGTTGATATATAAGTATTATTTCAGATTTTTTCATCAAAAGGTTGTTTTTTTAATGATTTTTACGAAAGCTATTATTTTTGAAAAGTTTTCATTTTTATAGAGGACTACTGTAGATTTGAGATTGTGACTTAGAAAATAGTATAACAAGAATTTATGTTAATAGATGAGTATTCTTTCAGATTTTTTCATCAATAGGTTGCATTTTTTAAATAATTTTAGAAAAACCTCTTATTTTTTGGAAGTTTTCGTTTTTATAGAAAACTATTGTAGATTTGGGATTGTGTACTAGAAATTAGGATAACTAGAATTTTTTGTTGATATATAAGTATTCTTTCAGATTTTTTCATCAAAAGTTTGTTTTTTTAATGATTTTTACGGAAGCTACTATTTTTGGAAAGTTTTCATTTTTATATAGGACTACTGTTGATTTGGGATTGTGACTTAGAGAATAGTATAACAAGAATTTATGTTAATAGATGAGTATTCTTTCAGATTTTTTCATCAATAGGTTGTATTTTTAAATAATTTTTGAAAAACCTCCTATTTTTCGGAATTTTTCATTTTTTATAGAACTATTGTAGATTTGGGATTGTGTATTAGAAATTATGATAACTAGAATTTTTATTGATATATAAGTATTCTTTCAGATTTTTTTCATCAAAAAGTTGTATTTTTTCAATAAATTTTGCGAAAGCTGCTATTTTTGGAAAGTTTTCATTTTTACAGAGGACTATTGTAGATTTGGGATTTTGACTTAGAGAATAGTATAACAAGAATTTTTGTTAATAGATGAGTATTCTTTCAGATTTTTTCATCAAAATGTTGCATTTTTAAATAATTTTTGAAAAAACTCCTATTTTTCGGAAGTTTTCATTTTTATATAGAACTATTGTAGATTTGGGATTGTGTATTAGAAATTAGGATAACAAGAATTTTTGTTGATATGTAAGATTTCTTTCATATTTTTTCATCAAATGGTTATTTTTTTTTAATAATTTTTACGAAAACTGCTATTTTTGGAAAGTTTTCATTTTTATAGAGGACTATTGTAGATTTGGGATTGTGACTTAGAGAATAGTATAACAAGAATTTTTGTTAATAGATGAGTATTCTTTCAGATTTTTTCATCAATAGGTTACGTTTTTAAATAATTTTTGAAAAACCTTCTATTTTTTGGAAGTTTTCATTTTTATATAGAACTATTGTAGATTTGGGATTGTGTATTAAAAATTAAGATAACTAGAATTTTTATTGATATATAAGTTTTCTTTCAGATTTTTTCATCAATAGGTTGCATTTTTTAAATAATTTTTGAAAAACCTCCTATTTTTTGGAAGTTTTCGTTTTTATAGAGAACTATTGTAGAATTGGGATTGTGTATTAGAAATTAGGATAACTAGAATTTTTTGTTGATATATAAGTATTCTTTCAGATTTTTTCATCAAAAGGTTGTTTTTTTTAATGATTTTTACGAAAGCTGCTATTTTTGGAAATTTTTCATTTTTATAGAGGACTACTGTAGATTTGAGATTGTGACTTAGAGAATAGTATAACAAGAATTTTTGCTAATAAATGAGTATTCTTTCAGATTTTTTCATCAATAGGTTGCATTTTTTAAATAATTTTTGAAAAACCTCTTATTTTTTTGAAGTTTTGTTTTTATAGAGAACTATTGTAGATTTGGGATTGTGTATTAGAAATTAAGATAACTAGAATTTTTTGTTGATATATAAGTATTCTTTCAGATTTTTTCATCAAAAGGTTGTTTTTTTTAATGATTTTTACGAAAGCTGCTATTTTTGGAAAGTTTTCATTTTTATAGAGGACTACTGTAGATTTGGGATTGTGACTTAGAGAATAGTATAAAAAGAATTTTTGTTAATTGATGAGTATTCTTTCAGATTTTTTCATCAATAGGTTACATCTTTAAATAATTTTTGAAAAACCTCCTATTTTTCGGAAGTTTTCATTTTTATATAGAACTATTGTAGATTTGGATTGTGTATTAAAAATTAAGATAACTAGAATTTTTATTGATATATAAGTATTCTTTCAGATTTTTTCATTAAAAAGTTGTATTTTTTCAATAATTTTTACGAAAGCTACTATTTTTAGAAAGTTTTCATTTTTATAGAGGACTATTGTAGATTTGGGATTGTGACTTAGAAATTAATATAACAAGAATTTTTGTTAATAGATGAGTATTATTTCAGATTTTTTCATCAATAGGTGTCATTTTTTAAATAATTTTTGAAAAACCTCCTATATTTCAGAACTTTTCATTTTATAGAGAACTATTTTAGATTTGGGAAAGTGTATTAGAAATTAGGATAACTAGAATTTTTTGTTGATATATAAGTATTCTTTCAGATTTTTTCATCAAAAGGTTATTTTTTAATGATTTTTACGAAAGCTGCCATTTTTGGAAAGTTTTCATTTTTATAGAGCACAACTGTAGATTTGGGATTGTGACTTAGAGAATATTATAACAAGAATTTATGTTAATAGATGAGTATTCTTTCAGATTTTTTGATCAATAGGTTGTATTTTTAAATAATTTTTGAAAAACCTCCTATTTTTCAGAAGTTTTCATTTTTATATAGAACTATTGTAGATTTGGGATTGTGTATTAGAAATTAGGATAACTAGAATTTTTATTGATATATAAGTATTCTTTTAGATTTTTTCATCAAAAAGTTGTATTTTTTCAATAAATTTTGCGAAAGCTGCTATTTTTGGAAAGTTTTCATTTTTATAGAGGACTATTGTAGATTTGGGATTGTGACTTAGAGATTAATATAACAAGAATTTTTGTTAATAGATGAGTATTCTTTCAGATTTTTTCATCAATAGGTTGCATTTTTTAAATAATTTTTGAAAAACCTCCTATTTTTTGGAAGTTTTCATTTTTATAGAGAACTATTGTAGATTTGGGATTGTGTATTAGAAATTAGGATAACTAGAATTTTTTGTTGATATATAAGTATTCTTTCAGATTTTTTCATCAAAAGGTTGTTTTTTTAATGATTTTTACGAAAGCTGCTATTTTTGGAAAGTTTTCATTTTTATAGAGGACTACTGTAGATTTGAGATTGTGACTTAGAGAATAGTATAACAAGAATTTTTGTTAATAAATGAGTATTCTTTCAGATTTTTTCATCAATAGGTTGCATTTTTTAAATAATTTTTGAAAAACCTCTTATTTTTTTGAAGTTTTGTTTTTATAGAGAACTATTGTAGATTTGGGATTGTGTATTAGAAATTAAGATAACTAGAATTTTTTGTTGATATATAAGTATTCTTTCAGATTTTTTCATCAAAAGGTTGTTTTTTTTAATGATTTTTACGAAAGCTGCTATTTTTGGAAAGTTTTCATTTTTATAGAGGACTACTGTAGATTTGGGATTGTGACTTAGAGAATAGTATAAAAAGAATTTTTGTTAATTGATGAGTATTCTTTCAGATTTTTTCATCAATAGGTTACATCTTTAAATAATTTTTGAAAAACCTCCTATTTTTCGGAAGTTTTCATTTTTATATAGAACTATTGTAGATTTGGATTGTGTATTAAAAATTAAGATAACTAGAATTTTTATTGATATATAAGTATTCTTTCAGATTTTTTCATTAAAAAGTTGTATTTTTTCAATAATTTTTACGAAAGCTACTATTTTTAGAAAGTTTTCATTTTTATAGAGGACTATTGTAGATTTGGGATTGTGACTTAGAAATTAATATAACAAGAATTTTTGTTAATAGATGAGTATTATTTCAGATTTTTTCATCAATAGGTTGCATTTTTTAAATAATTTTTGAAAAACCTCCTATATTTCAGAACTTTTCATTTTATAGAGAACTATTTTAGATTTGGGAAAGTGTATTAGAAATTAGGATAACTAGAATTTTTTGTTGATATATAAGTATTCTTTCAGATTTTTTCATCAAAAGGTTATTTTTTAATGATTTTTACGAAAGCTGCCATTTTTGGAAAGTTTTCATTTTTATAGAGCACAACTGTAGATTTGGGATTGTGACTTAGAGAATATTATAACAAGAATTTATGTTAATTGATGAGTATTCTTTCAGATTTTTTGATCAATAGGTTGTATTTTTAAATAATTTTTGAAAAACCTCCTATTTTTCAGAAGTTTTCATTTTTATATAGAACTATTGTAGATTTGGGATTGTGTATTAGAAATTAGGATAACTAGAATTTTTATTGATATATAAGTATTCTTTTAGATTTTTTCATCAAAAAGTTGTATTTTTTCAATAAATTTTGCGAAAGCTGCTATTTTTGGAAAGTTTTCATTTTTATAGAGGACTATTGTAGATTTGGGATTGTGACTTAGAGATTAATATAACAAGAATTTTTGTTAATAGATGAGTATTCTTTCAGATTTTTTCATCAATAGGTTGCATTTTTTAAATAATTTTTGAAAAACCTCCTATTTTTTGGAAGTTTTCATTTTTATAGAGAACTATTGTAGATTTGGGATTGTGTATTAGAAATTAGGATAACTAGAATTTTTTGTTGATATATAAGTATTCTTTCAGATTTTTTCATCAAAAGGTTGTTTTTTTAATGATTTTTACGAAAGCTGCTATTTTTGGAAAGTTTTCATTTTTATAGAGGACTACTGTAGATTTGAGATTGTGACTTAGAGAATAGTATAACAAGAATTTTTGTTAATAAATGAGTATTCTTTCAGATTTTTTCATCAATAGGTTGCATTTTTTAAATAATTTTTGAAAAACCTCTTATTTTTTTGAAGTTTTGTTTTTATAGAGAACTATTGTAGATTTGGGATTGTGTATTAGAAATTAAGATAACTAGAATTTTTTGTTGATATATAAGTATTCTTTCAGATTTTTTCATCAAAAGGTTGTTTTTTTTAATGATTTTTACGAAAGCTGCTATTTTTGAAAAATTTTCATTTTTATAGAGGACTACTGTAGATTTGGGATTGTGACTTAGAGAATAGTATAAAAAGAATTTATGTTAATAGATGAGTATTCTTTCAGATTTTTTCATCAATATGTTGTATTTTTAAATAATTTTTGAAAAACCTCCTATTTTTCGGAAGTTTTCATTTTTTATAGAACTATTGTAGATTTGGGATTGTGTATTAGAAATTCGGATAACTAGAATTTTTATTGATATATAAGTATTCTTTCAGATTTTTTCATCAAAAAGTTGTATTTTTTCATCAAAAGGTTGTTTTTTTTAATGATTTTTACGAAAGCTGCCATTTTTAGAAAGTTTTCATTTTTACAGAGCACTACTGTAGATTTGAGATTATGACTTAGAGAACAGTATAACAAGAATTTTTGTTAATAGATGAGTATTCTTTCAGATTTTTTCATCAATAGGTTGCATTTTTAAATAATTTTTGAAAAACCTCTTATTTTTCGGAAGTTTTCGTTTTTATAGACAACTATTGTAGATTTGGGATTGTGTATTAGAAATTAGGATAACTAGAATTTTTTGTTGATATATAAGTATTTTTTCAGATTTTTTCATCAAAATGTTGTTTTTTTAAATGATTTTTACGAAACTGCCATTTTTAGAAAGTTTTCATTTTTACAGAGCACTACTGTAGATTTGAGATTGTGACTTAGAGAACAGTATAACAAGAATTTTTGTTAATAGATGAGTATTCTTTCAGATTTTTTCATCAATAGGTTGCATTTTTTAAATAATTTTTGAAAAACCTCTTATTTTTCGGAAGTTTTCGTTTTTATAGACAACTATTGTAGATTTGGGATTGTGTATTAGAAATTAGGATAACTAGAATTTTTTGTTGATATATAAGTATTCTTTCAGATTTTTTCATCAAAAGGTTGTTTTTTAATGATTTTTACGAAAGCTGATATTTTTGGAAAGTTTTCATTTTTATAGAGGACTACTGTAGATTTGGGATTGTGACTTAGAGATTAATATAACAAGAATTTTTGTTAATAGATGAGTATTCTTTCAGATTTTTTCATCAATAGGTTGCATTTTTTAAATAATTTTTGAAAAACCTCCTATTTTTCGGAAGTTTTCGTTTTATAGAAAACTATTGTAGATTTGGGATTGTGTATTAGAAATTAAGATAACTAGAATTTTTTGTTGATATATAAGTATTATTTCAGATTTTTTCATCAAAAGGTTGTTTTTTTAATGATTTTTACGAAAGCTGCTATTTTTGAAAAGTTTTCATTTTTGTAGAGGACTACTGTAGATTTGAGATTGTGACTTAGAAAATAGTATAACAAGAATTTATGTTAATAGATGAGTATTCTTTCACATTTTTTCAATAATAGGTTGCATTTTTAAAATAATTTTTGAAAAACCTCTTATTTTTTGGAAGTTTTCGTTTTTATAGAGAACTATTGTAGATTTGGGATTGTGTATTAGAAATTAGGATAACTAGAATTTTTTGTTGATATATAAGTATTCTTTCAGATTTTTTCATCAAAAGGTTGTTTTTTTTAATGATTTTTACGAAAGCTGCTATTTTTGGAAAGTTTTCATTTTTATAGAGGACTACTGTTGATTTGGGATTGTGACTTAGATAATAGTATAACAAGAATTTATGTTAATAGATGAGTATTCTTTCAGATTTTTTTTCATCAATAGGTTGCATTTTTAAATAATTTTTGAAAAACCTCCTATTTTTTGGAAGTTTTCATTTTTATATAGAACTATTGTAGATTTGGGATTGTGTATTAGAAATTAGGATAACAAAATTTTTGTTGATATGTAAGATTTCTTTCATATTTTTTCATCAAAAGGTTATTTTTTTAAAATAATTTTTACGAAAGCTGCTATTTTTGGAAAGTTTTCATTTTTATAGAGGACTATTGTAGATTTGGGATTGTGACTTAGAGAATAGTATAACAAGAATTTTTTTAATAGATGTGTATTAATTAAGATTTTTTCATCAATAGGTTGCATTTTTTTAAATAATTTTTGAAAAACCTCCTATTTTTTGGAAGTTTTCGTTTTTATAGAGAACTATTGTAGAATTGGGATTGTGTATTAGAAATTAGGATAACTAGAATTTTTTGTTGATATATAAGTATTCTTTCAGATTTTTTCATCAAAAGGTTGTTTTTTTAATGATTTTTACTAAAGCTGCTATTTTTGGAAAGTTTTCATTTTTAGAGAGGACTACTGTTGATCTGGGATTGTGACTTAGAGAATAGTATAACAAGAATTTTTGTTAATAGATGAGTATTCTTTCAGATTTTTTCATCAATAGGTTGCATTTTTTAAATAATTTTTGAAAAACCTCCTATTTTTCGCAAGTTTTCGTTTTATAGAGAACTATTGTAGATTTGGGATTATGTATTAGAAATTAAGATAACTAGAATTTTTTGTTGATATATAAGTATTATTTCAGATTTTTTCATCAAAAGGTTGTTTTTTTAATGATTTTTACGAAAGCTGCTATTTTTGAAAAGTTTTCATTTTTATAGAGGACTACTGTTGATTTGAGATTGTGACTTAGAAAATAGTATAACAAGAATTTATGTTAATAGATGAGTATTCTTTCACATTTTTTCATCAATAGGTTGCATTTTTTAAATAATTTTTGAAAAACCTCTTATTTTTTGGAAGTTTTCGTTTTTATAGAGAATTATTGTAGATTTGGGATTGTGTATTAGAAATTAGGATAACTAAAATTTTTTGTTGATATATAAGTATTCTTTCAGATTTTTTCATCAAAATGTTGTTTTTTTAATGATTTTTACGAAAGCTGCTATTTTTGGAAAGTTTTCATTTTTAGAGAGGACTACTGTTGATTTGGAATTGTGACTTAGAGAATAGTATAACAAGAATTTATGTTAATAGATGAGTATTCTTTC
Source organism: Brassica napus (assembly GCF_020379485.1). Lineage (NCBI taxonomy): Eukaryota > Viridiplantae > Streptophyta > Magnoliopsida > Brassicales > Brassicaceae > Brassica > Brassica napus. The sequence goes on along the minus strand of NC_063450.1, from coordinate 50,266,398 downwards.
AGATTTTTTCATCAATAGGTTGCATTTTTAAATAATTTTTGAAAAACCTCCTATTTTTTGGAAGTTTTCATTTTTATATAGAACTATTGTAGATTTGTGATTGTGTATTAGAAATTAGGATAACTAGAATTTGTATTGATATATAAGTATTCTTTCATATTTTTTCATCAAAAAGTTGTATTTTTTCAATAAATTTTGCGAAAGTTGCTATTTTTGGAAAGTTTTCATTTTTACAGAGGACTATTGTAGATTTGAGATTTTGACTTAGAGAATAGTATAAAAAGAATTTTTGTTAATAGATGATTATTCTTTCAGATTTTTTCATCCAAAGGTTGCATTTTTAAATAATTTTTGAAAAAACTCCTATTTTTCGGAAGTTTTCATTTTTATATAGAACTATTGTAGATTTGGGATTGTGTATTAGAAATTAGGATAACAAGAATTTTTGTTGATATGTAAGATTTATTTCATATTTTTTCATCAAAAGGTTATTTTTTTTTAATAATTTTTACGAAAGCTGCTATTTTTGGAAAGTTTTCATTTTTATAGAGTACTACTGTAGATTTGAGATTGTGACTTATAGAATAGTATAACAAGAATTTTTGTTAATAGATGAGTATTCTTTCAGATTTTTTCATCAATAGGTTGCATTTTTTAAATAATTTTTGAAAAACCTCTTATTTTTTTGAAGTCTTCGTTTTAATAGAGAACTATTGTAGATTTGGGATTGTGTATTAGAAATTAAGATAACTAGAATTTTTTGTTGATATATAAGTATTCTTTCAGATTTTTTCATCAAAAAGTTGTTTTTTAATGATTTTTACGAAAGCTGATATTTTTGGAAAGTTTTCATTTTTATAGAGGACTACTGTAGATTTGGGATTGTGACTTAGAGATTAATATAACAAGAATTTTTGTTAATAGATGAGTATTCTTTCAGATTTTTTCATCAATAGGTTGCATTTTTTAAATAATTTTTGAAAAACCTCATATTTTTCGCAAGTTTTCTTTTTATAGAGAACTATTGTAGATTTGGGATTGTCTATTAGAAATTAAGATAACTAGAATTTTTTGTTGATATACAAGTATTCTTTCAGATTTTTTCATCAAAAGGTTGTTTTTTAATGATTTTTACGAAAGTTGCCATTTTTGGAAAGTTTTCATTTTTAGAGAGCACTACTGTAGATTTGGGATTGTGACTTAGAGAATAGTATAACAAGAATTTATGTTAATAGATGAGTATTCTTTCAGATTTTTTCATCAATAGGTAGTATTTTTAAATAATTTTTGAAAAACCTCCTATTTTTCGGAAGTTTTCATTTTTATATAGAACTATTGTAGATTTGGGATTGTGTATTAGAAATTAGGATAACAAGAATTTTTATTGATATATAAGTATTCTTTCAGATTTTTTCATCAAAAAGTTGTATTTTTCAATAAATTTTGCGAAAGCTGTTATTTTTGGAAAGTTTTCATTTTTATAGAGGACTATTGTAGATTTGGGATTGTGACTTAGAGATTAATATAACAAGAATTTTTGTTAATAGATGAGTATTCTTCAGATTTTTTCATCAATAGGTTGCATTTTTTAAATAATTTTTGAAAAACCTCTTATTTTTCGGAAGTTTTCGCTTTTATAGAGAACTATTGTAGATTTGGGATTGTGTATTAGAAATTAGGATAACTAGAATTTTTTTTTGATATACAAGTATTATTTCAGATTTTTTCATCAAAAGGTTGTTTTTTTAATGATTTTTACTAAAGCTGCTATTTTTGGAAATTTTTCATTTTTAGAGAGGACTACTGTTGATTTGGGATTGTGACTTAGAGAATAGTATAACAAGAATTTTTGTTAATAGATGAGTATTCTTTCAGATTTTTTCATCAATAGGTTGCATTTTTTAAATAATTTTTTGAAAAACCTCCTATTTTTCGCAAGTTTTCGTTTTATAGAGAACTATTGTAGATTTGAGATTGTGTATTAGAAATTACGATAACTAGAATTTTTTGTTGATATATAAATATTATTTCAGATTTTTTCATCAAAAAGTTGTTTTTTTAATGATTTTTACGAAAGCTGCTATTTTTGGAAAGTTTTCATTTTTAGAGAGGACTACTGTTGATTTGGGATTGTGACTTAGAGATTAATATAACAAGAATTTTTGTTAATAGATGAGTATTCTTTCAGATTTTTTCATCAATAGGTTGCATTTTTTAAATAATTTTTGAAAAACCTCCTATTTTTCGCAAGTTTTCGTTTTATAGAGAACTATTGTAGATTTGGGATTGTGTATTAGAAATTAAGATAACTAGAATTTTTTGTTGATATATAAGTATTATTTCAGATTTTTTCATCAAAAGGTTGTTTTTTTAATGATTTTTACGAAAGCTGCTATTTTTGAAAAGTTTTCATTTTTATAGAGGACTACTGTTGATTTGAGATTGTGACTTAGAAAATAGTATAACAAGAATTTATGTTAATAGATGAGTATTCTTTCAGATTTTTTCATCAATAGGTTACATCTTTAAATAATTTTTGAAAAACCTCCTATTTTTCGGAAGTTTTCATTTTTATAGAGAACTATTGTAGATTTGGATTGTGTATTAGAAATTAGGATAACTAGAATTTTTATTGATATATAAGTATTCTTTCAGATTTTTTCATTAAAAAGTTGTATTTTTTCAATAATTTTTACGAAAGCTACTATTTTTGGAAAGTTTTCATTTTTATAGAGGACTATTGTAGATTTGGGATTGTGTATTAGAAATTAGGATAACTAGAATTTTTTGTTGATATATAAGTATTCTTTCAGATTTTTTCATCAAAAGGTTGTTTTTTTTAATGATTTTTACGAAAGCTGCTATTTTTTGAAAAGTTTTCATTTTTATAGAGGACTACTGTAGATTTGGGATTGTGACTTAGAGAATAGTATAACAAGAATTTTTGTTAATAGATGAGTATTCTTTCAGATTTTTTCATCAATAGGTTGCATTTTTAAATAATTTTTGAAAATCCTCCTATTTTTAGGAAGTTTTCATTTTAATATAGAACTATTGTAGATTTGAGATTGTGTATTAAAAATTAGGATAACTAGAATTTTTGTTGAAATGTAAGTATTCTTTCAGATTTTTTCATCAAAAGGTTGTTTTTTTTAATAATTTTTACGAAAGCTGCTATTTTTGGAAAGTTTTCATTTTTATAGAGGACTATTGTAGATTTGGGATTGTCACTTAGAGATTAATATAACAAGAATTTTTGTTAATAGATGAGTATTCTTTCAGATTTTTTCATCAGTAGGTTACATTTTTTAAATAATTTTTGAAAAACCTCCTATTTTTCGGAAGTTTTCGTTTTATAGAGAACTATTGTAGATTTGAGATTGTGTATTAGAAATTAGGATAACTAGAATTTTTTGTTGATATATAAGTATTCTTTCAGATTTTTTCATCAAAAGGTTGTTTTTTTAATGATTTTTACGAAAGTTGCCATTTTTGGAAAGTTTTCATTTTTAGAGAGCACTACTGTAGATTTGGGATTGTGACTTAGAGAATAGTATAACAAGAATTTATGTTAATAGATGAGTATTCTTTCAGATTTTTTCATCAATAGGTAGTATATTTAAATAATTTTTGAAAAACCTCCTATTTTTCGGAAGTTTTCATTTTAGAACTATTGTAGATTTGGGATTGTGTATAAGAAATTAGGATAACTAGAATTTTTTTTGATATATAAGAAATTAGGATAACTATTGTATATTTGGGATTGTGTATTAGAAATTAGGATAACTAGAATTTTTGGTTGATATATAAGTATTCTTTCAGATTTCTTCATCAATAGGTTGCATTTTTTTAAATAATTTTTGAAAAACCTCCTATTTTTTGGAAGTTTTCGTTTTTATAGAGAATTATTGTAGAATTGGGATTTTGTATTAGAAATTAGGATAACTAGAATTCTTTGTTGATATATAAGTATTCTTTCGGATTTTTTCATCAAAAGGTTGTTTTTTTTAATGATTTTTACGAAAGCTGCTATTTTTGGAAAGTTTTCATTTTTATAGAGAACTACTGTAGATTTGGGATTGTGCCTTAGAGAACAGTATAACAAGAATTTTTGTTAATAGATGAGTATTCTTTCAGATTTTTTCATCAAAAGGTTGCATTTTTTAAATAATTTTTGAAAAACCTTCTATTTTTCGGAAGTTTTCATTTTTATATAGAACTATTGTAGATTTGGGATTGTGTATTAGAAATTAGGATAACTATAATTTTTTGTTGATATATAAGTATTCTTTCATATTTTTTCATCAAAATGTTGTTTTTTTTAATGATTTTTACGAAAGCTGCCATTTTTAGAAAGTTTTCATTTTTACAGAGCACTACTGTAGATTTGAGATTGTGACTTAGAGAACAGTATAACAAGAATTTTTGTTAATAGATGAGTATTCTTTCAGATTTTTTTATCAATAGGTTGCATTTTTTAAATAATTTTTGAAAAACCTCTTATTTTTCGGAAGTTTTCGTTTTTATAGACAACTATTGTAGATTTGGGATTGTGTATTAGAAATTAGGATAACTAGAATTTTTTGTTGATATATAAGTATTTTTTCAGATTTTTTCATCAAAATGTTGTTTTTTTAAATGATTTTTACGAAAGCTGCCATTTTTAGAAAGTTTTCATTTTTACAGAGCACTACTGTAGATTTGAGATTGTGACTTAGAGAACAGTATAACAAGAATTTTTGTTAATAGATGAGTATTCTTTCAGATTTTTTCATCAATAGGTTGCATTTTTTAAATAATTTTTGAAAAACCTCTTATTTTTCGGAAGTTTTCGTTTTTATAGACAACTATTGTAGATTTGGGATTGTGTATTAGAAATTAGGATAACTAGAATTTTTTGTTGATATATAAGTATTCTTTCAGATTTTTTCATCAAAAGGTTGTTTTTTAATGATTTTTACGAAAGCTGATATTTTTGGAAAGTTTTCATTTTTATAGAGGACTACTGTAGATTTGGGATTGTGACTTAGAAATTAATATAACAAGAATTTTTGTTAATAGATGAGTATTCTTTCAGATTTTTTCATCAATAGGTTGCATTTTTTAAATAATTTTTGAAAAACCTCCTATTTTTCGGAAGTTTTCGTTTTATAGAAAACTATTGTAGATTTCGGATTGTGTATTAGAAATTAAGATAACTAGAATTTTTTGTTGATATATAAGTATTATTTCAGATTTTTTCATCAAAAGGTTGTTTTTTTAATGATTTTTACGAAAGCTGCTATTTTTGAAAAGTTTTCATTTTTGTAGAGGACTACTGTAGATTTGAGATTGTGACTTAGAAAATAGTATAACAAGAATTTATGTTAATAGATGAGTATTCTTTCACATTTTTTCAATAATAGGTTGCATTTTTAAAATAATTTTTGAAAAACCTCTTATTTTTTGGAAGTTTTCGTTTTTATAGAGAACTATTGTAGATTTGGGATTGTGTATTAGAAATTAGGATAACTAGAATTTTTTGTTGATATATAAGTATTCTTTCAGATTTTTTCATCAAAAGGTTGTTTTTTTTAATGATTTTTACGAAAGCTGCTATTTTTGGAAAGTTTTCATTTTTATAGAGGACTACTGTTGATTTGGGATTGTGACTTAGAGAATAGTATAACAAGAATTTATGTTAATAGATGAGTATTCTTTCAGATTTTTTTCATCAATAGGTTGCATTTTTAAATAATTTTTGAAAAACCTCCTATTTTTTGGAAGTTTTCATTTTTATATAGAACTATTGTAGATTTGGGATTGTGTATTAGAAATTAGGATAACAAAAAATTTTGTTGATATGTAAGATTTCTTTCATATTTTTTCATCAAAAGGTCATTTTTTTAAAATAATTTTTACGAAAGCTGCTATTTTTGGAAAGTTTTCATTTTTATAGAGGACTATTGTAGATTTGGGATTGTGACTTAGAGAATAGTATAACAAGAATTTTTTAATAGATGTGTATTAATTCAGATTTTTTCATCAATAGGTTGCATTTTTTAAATAATTTTTGAAAAACCTCCTATTTTTTGGAAGTTTTCGTTTTTATAGAGAACTATTGTAGAATTGGGATTGTGTATTAGAAATTAGGATAACTAGAATTCTTTGTTGATATATAAGTATTCTTTCAGATTTTTTCATCAAAAGGTTGTTTTTTTTAATGATTTTTACGAAAGCTGCTATTTTTGGAAAGTTTTCATTTTTATAGAGAACTACTGTAGATTTGGGATTGTGACTTAGAGAACAGTATAACAAGAATTTTTGTTAATAGATGAGTATTCTTTCAGATTTTTTCATCAAAAGGTTGCATTTTTTAAATAATTTTTGAAAAACCTTCTATTTTTCGGAAGTTTTCATTTTTATATAGAACTATTGTAGATTTGAGATTGTGTATTAGAAATTAGGATAAATATAATTTTTTGTTGATATATAAGTATTCTTTCATATTTTTTCATCAAAAGGTTGTTTTTTTTAATGATTTTTACGAAAGCTGCCCTTTTTAGAAAGTTTTCATTTTTACAGAGCACTACTGTAGATTTGAGATTGTGACTTAGAGAACAGTATAACAAGAATTTTTGTTAATAGATGAGTATTCTTTCAGATTTTTTCATCAATAGGTTGCATTTTTTAAATAATTTTTGAAAAACCTCTTATTTTTCGGAAGTTTTCGTTTTTATAGACAACTATTGTAGATTTGGGATTGTGTATTAGAAATTAGGATAACTAGAATTTTTTGTTGATATATAAGTATTCTTTCAGATTTTTTCATCAAAAGGTTGTTTTTTAATGATTTTTACGAAAGCTGATATTTTTGAAAAGTTTTCATTTTTATAGAGGACTACTGTAGATTTGGGATTGTGACTTAGAGATTAATATAAAAAGAATTTTTGTTAATAGATGAGTATTCTTTCAGATTTTTACATCAATAGGTTGCATTTTTTAAATAATTTTTGAAAAACCTCCTATTTTTCGGAAGTTTTCGTTTTATAGAAACCTATTGTAGATTTGGGATTGTGTATTAGAAATTAAGATAACTAGAATTTTTTGTTGATATATAAGTATTATTTCAGATTTTTTCATCAAAAGGTTGTTTTTTTAATGATTTTTACGAAAGCTGCTATTTTTGAAAAGTTTTCATTTTTATAGAGGACTACTGTAGATTTGAGATTGTGACTTAGAAAATAGTATAACAAGAATTTATGTTAATAGATGAGTATTCTTTCACATTTTTTCATCAATAGGTTGCATTTTTTAAATAATTTTTGAAAAACCTCTTATTTTTTGGAAGTTTTCGTTTTTATAGAGAACTATTGTAGATTTGGGATTGTGTATTAGAAATTAGGATAACTAGAATTTTTTGTTGATATATAAGTATTCTTTCAGATTTTTTCATCAAAAGGTTGTTTTTTTAATGATTTTTACGAAAGCTGCTATTTTTGGAAAGTTTTCATTTTTATAGAGGACTACTGTTGATTTGGGATTGTGACTTAGAGAATAGTATAACAAGAATTTATGTTAATAGATGAGTATTCTTTCAGATTTTTTTCATCAATAGGTTGCATTTTTAAATAATTTTTGAAAAACCTCCTATTTTTTGGAAGTTTTCATTTTTATATAGAACTATTTTAGATTTGGGATTGTGTATTAGAAATTAGGATAACTAGAATTTTTATTGATATATAAGTATTCTTTCATATTTTTTCATCAAAAAGTTGTATTTTTTCAATAAATTTTGCGAAAGCTGCTATTTTTGGAAAGTTTTCATTTTTACAGAGGACTATTGTAGATTTGGGATTTTGACTTAGAGAATAGTATAACAAGAATTTTTGTTAATAGATGATTATTCTTTCAGATTTTTTCATCAAAAGGTTGCATTTTTAAATAATATTTGAAAAAACTCCTATTTTTCGGAAGTTTTCATTTTTATATAGAACTATTGTAGATTTGGGATTGTGTATTAGAAATTAGGATAACAAGAATTTTTGTTGATATGTAAGATTTCTTTCATATTTTTTCATCAAAAGGTTATTTTTTAAAAATAATTTTTACGAAAGCTGCTATTTTTGGAAAGTTTTCATTTTTATAGAGGACTATTGTAGATTTGGGATTGTGACTTAGAGAATAGTATAACAAGAATTTTTTTAATAGATGTGTATTAATTAAGATTTTTTCATCAATAGGTTGCATTTTTTTAAATAATTTTTGAAAAACTTCCTATTTTTTGGAAGTTTTCGTTTTTATAGAGAACTATTGTAGAATTGGGATTGTGTATTAGAAATTAGGATAACTAGAATTCTTTGTTGATATATAAGTATTCTTTCTGATTTTTTCATCAAAAGGTTGTTTTTTTTAATGATTTTTACGAAAGCTGCTATTTTTGGAAAGTTTTCATTTTTATATAGAACTACTGTAGATTTGGGATTGTGACTTAGAGAATAGTATAACAAGAATTTTTGTTAATAGATGAGTATTCTTTCAGATTTTTTCATCAAAAGGTTGCATTTTTTAAATAATTTTTGAAAAACCTTCTATTTTTCGGAAGTTTTCATTTTTATATAGAACTATTGTAGATTTGAGATTGTGTATTAGAAATTAGGATAACTATAATTTTTTGTTGATATATAAGTATTCTTTCATATTTTTTCATCAAAAGGTTGTTTTTTTTAATGATTTTTACGAAAGCTGCCATTTTTAGAAAGTTTTCATTTTTACAGAGCACTACTGTAGATTTGAGATTGTGACTTAGAGAACAGTATAACAAGAATTTTTGTTAATAGATGAGTATTCTTTCAGATTTTTTCATCAATAGGTTGCATTTTTTAAATAATTTTTGAAAAACCTCTTATTTTTCGGAAGTTTTCAATTTTATAGACAACTATTGTAGATTTGGGATTGTGTATTAGAAATTAGGATAACTAGAATTTTTTGTTGATATATAAGTATTTTTTCAGATTTTTTCATCAAAAGGTTGTTTTTCTAAATGATTTTTACGAAAGCTGCCATTTTTAGAAAGTTTTCATTTTTACAGAGCACTACTGTAGATTTGAGATTGTGACTTAGAGAACAGTATAACAAGAATTTTTCTTAATAGATGAGTATTCTTTCAGATTTTTTCATCAATAGGTTGCATTTTTTAAATAATTTTTGAAAAACCTCTTATTTTTCGGAAGTTTTCATTTTTATAGAGAACTATTGTAGATTTGGGATTGTGTATTAGAAATTAGGATAACTAGAATTTTTTGTTGATATATAAGTATTCTTTCAGATTTTTTCATCAAAAGGTTGTTTTTTTAAATGATTTTTACGGAAGCTGCTATTTTTGGAAAGTTTTCATTTTTATAGAGGACTATTGTAGATTTGGGATTGTGACTTAGAGAATAGTATAAAAAAATTTTGTTAATAGATGAGTATTCTTTCAGATTTTTTCATCAATAGGTTACATTTTTAAATAATTTTTGAAAAACCTCCTATTTTTCGGAAGTTTTCATTTTATATAGAACTATTTTAAATTTGGGATTGTGTAATAAAAATTAGGATAACTAGAATTTTTATTGATATATAAGTATCCTTTCAGATTTTTTCATCATTCAATAATTTTTACGGAAGCTGCTATTTTTGGAAAGTTTTCATTTTTATAGAGGACTATTGTAGATTTGGGATTGTGACTTAGAGAATAGTATAAAAAAAAATTTGTTAATAGATGAGTATTCTTTCAGATTTTTTCATCAATAGATTACGTTTTTAAATAATTTTTTAAAAACCTCCTATTTTCGGAAGTTTTCATTTTATATAGAACTATTTTAGATTTGGGATTGTGTATTAAAAATTAGGATAACTAGAATTTTTATTGTTATATCAGTATCCTTTCAGATTTTTTCATCATTCAATAATTTTTACGGAAGCTGCTATTTTTGGAAAGTTTTCATTTTTATAGAGGACTATTGTAGATTTGGAATTGTGACTTAGAGATTAATATAACAAGAATTTTTGTTAATAGATGAGTATTAATTCAGATTTTTTCATCAATAGGTTGCATTTTTTAAATAATTTTTGAAAAACCTCTTATTTTTTGGAAGTTTTCGTTTTTATAGACAACTATTGTAGATTTGGGATTGTGTATTAGAAATTAGGATAACTAGAATTTTTTGTTGATATATAAGTATTCTTTCATATTTTTTCATCAAAAGGTTGTTTTTTTAATGATTTTTACGAAAGCTGCCATTTTTAGAAAGTTTTCATTTTTACAGAGCACTACTGTAGATTTGAGATTGTGACTTAGAAAACAGTATAACAAGAATTTTTGTTAATAGATGAGTATTCTTTCAGATTTTTTCATCAATAGGTTGCATTTTTTAAATAATTTTTGAAAAACCTCTTATTTTTTGGAAGTTTTCGTTTTTATACAGAACTATTGTAGATTTGGGATTGTGTATTAGAAATTAGGATAACTATAATTTTTTGTTGATATATAAGTATTCTTTCATATTTTTTCATCAAAAGGTTGTTTTTTTTAATGATTTTACGAAAGCTGCCATTTTTAGAAAGTTTTCATTTTTACAGAGCACTACTGTAGACTTGAGATTATGACTTAGAGAACAGTATAACAAGAATTTTTCTTAATAGATGAGTATTCTTTCAGATTTTTTCATCAATAGGTTGCATTTTTTAAATAATTTTTGAAAAACCTCTTATTTTTTGGAAGTTTTCGTTTTTATAGAGAACTATTGTAGATTTGGGATTGTGTATTAGAAATTAGGATAACTAGAATTTTTTGTTGATATATAAGTATTCTTTCAGATTTTTTCATCAAAAGGTTGTTTTTTAATGATTTTTACGAAAGCTGATATTTTTGGAAAGTTTTCATTTTTACAGAGGACTACTGTAGATTTGGGATTGTGACTTAGAGATTAATATAACAAGAATTTTTGTTAATAGATGAGTATTAATTCAGATTTTTTCATCAATAGGTTGCATTTTTTAAATAATTTTTGAAAAACCTCTTATTTTTCGGAAGTTTTCGTTTTTATAGAGAACTATTGTAGATTTGGGATTGTGTATTAGAAATTAGGATAACTAGAATTTTTTGTTGATATATAAGTATTCTTTCAGATTTTTTCATCAAAAGGTTGTTTTTTTAAATGATTTTTACGGAAGCTGCTATTTTTGGAAAGTTTTCATTTTTATAGAGGACTATTGTAGATTTGGTATTGTGACTTAGAGAATAGTATAAAAAAAATTTTGTTAATAGATGAGTATTCTTTCAGATTTTTTCATCAATAGGTTACATTTTTAAATAATTTTTGAAAAACCTCCTATTTTTCGGAAGTTTTCATTTTATATAGAACTATTTTAAATTTGGGATTGTGTAATAAAAATTAGGATAACTAGAATTTTTATTGATATATAAGTATCCTTTCAGATTTTTTCATCATTCAATAATTTTTACGGAAGCTGCTATTTTTGGAAAGTTTTCATTTTTATAGAGGACTATTGTAGATTTGGGATTGTGACTTAGAGAATAGTATAAAAAAAAATTTGTTAATAGATGAGTATTCTTTCAGATTTTTTCATCAATAGATTACGTTTTTAAATAATTTTTTAAAAACCTCCTATTTTCGGAAGTTTTCATTTTATATAGAACTATTTTAGATTTGGGATTGTGTATTAAAAATTAGGATAACTAGAATTTTTATTGTTATATCAGTATCCTTTCAGATTTTTTCATCATTCAATAATTTTTACGGAAGCTGCTATTTTTGGAAAGTTTTCATTTTTATAGAGGACTATTGTAGATTTGGAATTGTGACTTAGAGATTAATATAACAAGAATTTTTGTTAATAGATGAGTATTAATTCAGATTTTTTCATCAATAGGTTGCATTTTTTAAATAATTTTTGAAAAACCTCTTATTTTTTGGAAGTTTTCGTTTTTATAGACAACTATTGTAGATTTGGGATTGTGTATTAGAAATTAGGATAACTAGAATTTTTTGTTGATATATAAGTATTCTTTCATATTTTTTCATCAAAAGGTTGTTTTTTTAATGATTTTTACGAAAGCTGCCATTTTTAGAAAGTTTTCATTTTTACAGAGCACTACTGTAGACTTGAGATTATGACTTAGAGAACAGTATAACAAGAATTTTTCTTAATAGATGAGTATTCTTTCAGATTTTTTCATCAATAGGTTGCATTTTTTAAATAATTTTTGAAAAACCTCTTATTTTTTGGAAGTTTTCGTTTTTATAGAGAACTATTGTAGATTTGGGATTGTGTATTAGAAATTAGGATAACTAGAATTTTTTGTTGATATATAAGTATTCTTTCAGATTTTTTCATCAAAAGGTTGTTTTTTAATGATTTTTACGAAAGCTGATATTTTTGGAAAGTTTTCATTTTTACAGAGGACTACAGTAGATTTGGGATTGTGACTTAGAGATTAATATAACAAGAATTTTTGTTAATAGATGAGTATTAATTCAGATTTTTTCATCAATAGGTTGCATTTTTTAAATAATTTTGAAAAACCTCTTATTTTTTGGAAGTTTTCGTTTTTATAGAGAACTATTGTAGATTTGGGATTGTGTATTAGAAATTAGGATAACTAGAATTTTTTGTTGATATATAAGTATTCTTTCAGATTTTTTCATCAAAAGGTTGTTTTTTAATGATTTTTACGAAAGCTGATATTTTTGGAAAGTTTTCATTTTTACAGAGGACTACTGTAGATTTGGGATTGTGACTTAGAGATTAATATAACAAGAATTTTTGTTAATAGATGAGTATTAATTCAGATTTTTTCATCAATAGGTTGCATTTTTTAAATAATTTTTGAAAAACCTCCTATTTTTCGGAAGTTTTCGTTTTTATAGACAACTATTGTAGATTTGGGATTGTGTATTAGAAATTAGGATAACTAGAATTTTTTGTTTATATACAAGTATTCTTTCAGATTTTTTCATCAAAAGGTTGTTTTTTTTAATGATTTTTACGAAAGCTGCTATTTTTTGAAAAGTTTTCATTTTTATTGAGGACTACTGTATATTTGGGATTGTGACTTAAAGAATAGTATAACAAGAATTTTTGTTAATAGATGAGTATTCTTTCAGATTTTTTCATCAAAAGGTTGCATTTTTTAAATAATTTTTGAAAAACCTTCTATTTTTCGGAAGTTTTCATTTTATATAGAACTATTTTAGATTTGGGATTCTGTATTAAAAATTAGGATAACTAGAATTTTTATTGATATATAAGTATCATTTCAGATTTTTTCATCATTCAATAATTTTTACAGAAGCTGCTATTTTTGGAAAGTTTTCATTTTTATAGAGGACTATTGTAGATTTGGGATTGTGACTTAGAGAATAGTATAACAAGAATTTTTGTTAATATATGTGTATTAATTAAGATTTTTTCATCAATAGGTTGCATTTTTTAAATAATTTTTGAAAAACCTCCTATTTTTCAGAAGTTTTCATTTTTATATTGAACTATTGTAGATTTGGGATTGTGTATTAGAAATTAGGATAAGTAGAATTTTTATTGATACATAAGTATTCTTTCAGATTTTTCATCATTCAATAATTTTTACGAAAGCTGCTATTTTTGGAAAGTTTTCATTTTTAGAGAGAACTATTGTAGATTTGGGATTGTGACTTAGAGAAACGTATAACAAGAATTTTTGTTAATAGATGTGTATTAATTCAGATTTTTTCATCAATAGGTTGCATTTTAAATAATTTTTGAAAAACCTCCTATTTTTTGGAAGTTTTTGTTTTTATTGATAACTATTGTAGATTTGGGATTGTGTATTGGAAATTAGGATAACTAGAATTTTTTGTTGATATATAAGTATTCTTTCAGATTTTTTCATCAAAAAGTTGTTTTTTTTTTAATGATTTTTACGAAAGCTGCTATTTTTGGAAAGTTTTCATTTTTATAGAGGACTACTGTAGATTTGGGATTGTGACTTAGAGAATAGTATAACAAGAATTTTTGTTAATAGATGTGTATTCTTTCGGATTTTTTCATCAATAGGTTGCATTTTTTAATAATTTCTGAAAAACCTCCTATTTTTCGGAAGTTTTCATTTTTATAGAGAACCATTGTAGATTTGGGATTGTGTATTTGAAATTAGGATAACTGGAATTTTTGTTGATATATAAGTATTATTTCAGATTTTTTCATCAAAAGGTTGTATTTTTTCAATAACTTTTACGAAAGCTGCTATTTTTGAAAACTTTTCATTTTTATAGAGGACTATTGTAGATTTGAGATTGTAACTTATAGAATAGTATAACAAGAATATTTTTTAATAGATGAGTACTCAATCAGATTTTTTCATCCATAGGTTGCATTTTTTAAATAATTTTTGAAAAACCGCCTATTTTTTGGAAGTTTTCCTTTTTATAGAGAACTATTGTAGATTTGGGATTGTGTATTAGAAAATAGGATAACTAGAATTTTCGTTGATACATAAGTATTCTTTTAGATTTTTTCATCAAAAGGTTGCATTTTTCAATAATTTTTACGAAAACTGCTATTTTTGGAAAGAAAAATATTTCTTTAGAGAACTATTGTAGATTTTAGATTGTGACTTAAAAATTAGTATAACAAGAATTTTTTGTTCATAGATGAGTATTCTTTCAGAATTTTTCATCGATAAGTTGCATTTTTAAAATAATTTTTAAAAAACCTCCTATTTTTGGAAATTTTTCATTTTTAATGAGAACTTTTCGAGATTTGGGATTGTTACTTAGAAATAGGGATAACAAGAATTTGTTTTGATAGAGGAATATTCTTTCAGAATTTCATCAATAGGTTACATTTTTCAATAATTTTTAGAAAACTGCTATTTTTGGAAAGTTTTCATTTCTATAGAGAATTATTGTAGATTTGAATTGTAACTTTGAAATTACGATAACAATAATTTTTGAGGATATATGAGTATTCTTTCAGAATTTTTCATCAATAGTTTGCTTTTCAAATTAATTTTTACAAAAGCTGCTATTTTTGGAACGTTTTCATTTTTATAGAGGACTATTGTAGATTTGGGATTGTGACTTAGAGAATAGTATAACAAGAATTTTTGTTAATAAATGAGTATTCATTCATATTTTTTCATCAATAGGTTCCACTTTTCAAATAATTTTTCAAAAACCTCATATTTTTCGGAAGTTTTCATTTTTATTGAGAACTATTGTAGATTTTGGATTGTGTATTAGAAATTAGGATAACTAGAATTTTTGTTGATATAAAAGTATTCTTTCAGATTTTTTCATCAAAAGGTTACATTTTTCAATAATTTTTACGAAAGCTGCTATTTTTTTAAAGTTTTTATTTCTTTAGAGAACTATTGCAGATTTTAGATTGTGACTTAGAAATTAGTATAACAAGAATTTTTTGTTAATAGATGAGTGTTCTTTCAGATTTTTTATCGATAGGTTGCATTTTTTAAATATTTTTTTAAAAAAACCTCTAATTTTTGGAAAGTTTTCATTTTTATTGAGAATTTTTGTAGATTTGGGATTGTGACTTAGAAATAAGGATAACAAGAATTTGTTTTGATAGATGAATATTCTTTCGGAATTTTTTATCTATAGGTTACATTTTTCAATAATTTTTAGAAAAGCTGCTATTTTGGAAATTTTTCATTTCTATAGAGAACTATTGTAGATTTGGAATTGTGACTTTGAAATTAGGATAACAAGAATTTTTGGTGATAGATGAATATTCTTTCGGAATTTTTCATCAATAGTTTACGTTTTTTTTTAAATCATTTTTACGAAAGTTGCTATTTTTGGAAAATTTACATTTTTATAGAAGTCTATTATAGATTTGGGATTGTGACTTAGAGAATAGTATAACAAGAATTTTTGTTAATAGATGAGTATTCATTCAGATTTTTTCTTCAATAGGTTACATTTTTTAAATAATTTTTGAAAAACCTCTTATTTTTCGGAAGTTTTCATTTTTATAGAGAACTATTGTAGATTTGAGATTGTGTATTAGAAATTATGATAACTAGAATTTTTTTTGATAGACTCCCTCTGTTTTTTATATAAGTCGTTTTAGATAAATCTTTATGTTCCAAATTATATAACGTTTTCGGTTTTCTATGTAAAATTTATTAACACTTAATGTTATATGACCAATGATAATATACCTTCTATTTTATTATTTGTTGATTTGTGGTTAGGTAAATAATTAATGATGTTTTTGTTTAGAAAATTTAAAAAATTAATGATTTCTTAATCTATGTGCACAATTCTAAAACGACTTATATTAAAAAACGGAGGGAGTATAAGCATTCTTTCATATTTTTTCACCAAAACGTTGCATTTTTTCAATAATTTTTCCGAAAACTGCTATTTTTGGAAAGTTTTTATTTCTTTAGAGAACTATTGTAGATTTTGGATTGTGACTTAGAAATTAGTATAACAGGAATTTTTTTTAATAGATGAGTATTCTTTCAAAAAAATTCATCGATAGGTTCCATTTTTTAAATAATTTTTAAAATGCCTCCTTTTTTTGTAAAATTTTCATTTTTATTGAGAACTATTGTAGATTTGGGATTGTGACTTAGAAATAAGAATAACAAGAATTCGTTTTGATAGATGAATATTCTTTCAAAAAAATTCTTTGGAAAGTTTTTCAATAATATTTAGAAAAACGGTTATTTTTTGGAAAGTTTTCATTTCTATAGAGAACTATTGTAGATTTGGAATTATGACTTTGAAATTAAGATAACAATAATTTTTGTTGATAGATGAGTATTCTTTTAAGTTTTATCCCGATTCGGTTATGTTTGTTCGAGTCTGATTGTCAACTTAACACTCCAGACGATATTATCCCTTATGAGATCATCTTTATTCTTTTTAAGTGTGTTAGTTTACCTCTTCTTACACAAAGTCAGTGTATGTTTTATGGGTTATATTCTCTGCCTCGCGTGAAATCGTTGTTTCGTTTTACCGTAAGTTAGGATATCTTATGTTTTGTATGCTATGGAAGATTTTGTTAGCATATCTTGTCCTCATTTGCTATAGGCAATGAAAAAGAAAGGGACGTGACCTAGAAATTATGTGCTGGCCCAGAAGATACTTATCCCTTTGCGAGTCTTTTTTGCATTTTAGGTTTTTATTCTTTCGACTCAAAAAGTTTTTTATTTCTATGTTTCAAAATTTATAGATCTCAATATTGTCATATAATTTGCTTTGGAACTAGAAAATATGGATCATATAAAGCTGAAACATGCAGCATCTTTATGACCTGTTGAACTACTATTATGTAGATTTTATAGTCATCAAAACTTCGAGAAATGGTGTTCTTTTATATGGTTTTTAACTTCACATTATTTTCATATGTTTTCATATTTTTCGAAGTACTATTGAATAATCATCACTATCTAAAATTTTAATCCTCCATTTATACTCACCGATTATTTTTTGACATCACATCATCATCAATTTTTTTAACTCAATTATCTTTAGTATAATCTCGTTATGCGTTAGTTAATTATTACACTAGTTCTTGTCGTTCTTGTTCTTTTTTAAAGACCATTGTTTTTGTTTATTTTATATTTTCATTGTTTGGGTTACCAAAAAGGTTTCGAAAGCTTAGGACAAAACGCATATTATATGTGTATATATATGTTAATGGTCCCCTCAATACACTACACAGAAGAGAGTTCACTTGTAGTTTGTAACCATTTGAATCAATCTTGTACAGTGCCCTAATTGACTCTCAAGAGTCACGTGCTTAACATCATACTTAAACATTATCACATTTCCAGTAACATGTAATTTTTTGGTTAGTCTTTCTTAATTATTTTTATAAAAACGAGGATCTTACTTATTTTCAGCACACTTCCTTTAGTTCCAGTTAATTACATCATAATTAACTTCTTTCCAACACCTACAAAGATAACATCTACCGTTGAAAACCCCGAAATAATATTTTTATCCAAAGGTAAACACATCAGATGATGTGAGTGAAGATAACTCATCAAACATCAATAGCTTCACGAAACAACTTTTAGAAGAAAAAAGTCAAATACACAATTGAATCTTCTATGCCCATCGACCTAATGATGCTTCCACAACAACTAGTTAACCATTCCAAAAAAACATTTGTTTTTAGAATCAAATATATTTTTTATTTTCTTGATTTAAACATTAAGAAAGAAAAAAAAAAGTAACTGATTTAAAAGGAAAAAAATGAGGAAAAGAAAAGAAGGAGAGGTCACATGTCATATGAAAAGAAGTGTAATAACATAAAAGATTCCAAAAAAGGAACAGGGATGGACTTTGGAGACAGTGGGTAGAGTTCGCAGACAGGTTTATCCTCTCTTTACATTTTCCTCGTTAGATAAATCTCATGCAGCTTCATCCGTGCTCAGCCGGGCCCTAGGGCAAAAAAAAAAATTTATCTCTAAAATTTATATGCAGATAATGTTTAAAATATTTTTAAAATTTAATTAATAATATTTTACATATTTTGTATGAAAATAAAATTATATACATATCAAATAATTTTGGGCCCCTTTCAATTTTATTTATTATATTTATAATTTTTTATATATAAAAATATATTTTTTTTAAAACTAGACTCCTTAATTATTATTATACGGGGAGACACGGGTTTTGACCCGGTTGCACCGTTTGTCCCCCTGGTAAGCCGGCCCTGTCCGTGCTAAGGTCTCCTACACATATTCACTCCACAGACATAAATATTGTTTTTGTTTTTGTTTTTAGTATGAAGAAAATGTGTTTATACACTATTGTTAAAACAAAAAAGGATTGGATTGATTTTATCAAGATATGTAAGCAACGAGGATTATTCTACTGCCGTAATTTTGACTTTTAACTATATGGGTGATTCATCGACGAAATCACATCGTTCCACTTTTACAAAACTTCCAGTCAAATTACACTATCATTATGACTGCAGTAAGTATTGTTTGAAACGATGTCTTCTCGTTTTAGTGGTCTAAAAAGACTACACTAATTAGGCTTCGAATGGTAACAGCGGATTGAGCGGTGCGGGACAAACGGTTTGACTGCGGTGCGGTTCTAGCAGTTATAAAAATGTATAGATATATGGTATATGTAGAGATTTTTGTTACTGTTAACTGCGGTGCGGTGCGGGATGGATGTTACCATTCGGAGCCTAAATGACACGGAGAGACAGCATGAAGTCAAGTATTTTACTACTCCTATAACCACTGAAGATTAGTAGTTTTTTTTTGTCAACACTGAAGATTAGTAGCTATTTTAAACTCATACATTTAAAAACGAAATAATCTAAGAAATTTTGTGAAGAGTTCCAACTTGGGACAAATTTAGTTGACTTCTTTTTTTCTTTTGCAACTTACTTCTTTCTTTTTGTCAGTTTTATGAACATGGTGAAAGGTTTCCGAGTGTAAAGGAAAAGCACCACGTCATTAGTCATTACAGAAATTTAACACATGCAATAAATGGAAGATACTCCCTCATTTGTATTCTCTTTTTCTTCTTTTTTCCTTTTTAAATTTTTATTGGTAAGGAGAGATTCACTGCTGCTGATGCTCTATTTTCTAAAGGTTATTTCAATTTCTTTCTGTGATTGTTAATCTAACGACCTGGAAACTCTGTTTTCTTTTGAAAGTCACAAAAAATGTAATACTACTTTCTCTAAAAAAATAAATAGACTACTATTCATTACTCCCTCTGTTTTAGAAAAATGCATGTTTTAAATTTTTCACATTTATTAAAAAATATATTATTTTTTAGTTATCAATGCATTATTTACCGTAATCAATTATTCTTCGTAATTTTTAACCAATAAAATTTTAATAAACACAATTATGTTTTTTAAAGTTTACAATTTGAAATTAATTTATATTTTAAAAATATAAAATATGTATCTTTTGAAACAATTTTTTTTCTAAAAGATGGATTTTTTTGGAATGAAGAGAGTATCTTCCACGAAATTACATTTTTGTGTTTAATTCCCTATAGCCCTACTTTTACTCGCCTCTGTCTCAACTTTCACCTTTTAGAGAGACTGTTTTCGCCGTAACTAACAGAGAGCCTCCATCTATTATATTTATATATAACTTTGACAAACCCTAACGGAACTTTTCTCTTTTCTTTCTAGAACATCCCGTTACTCAACTCCTTCTTAGGCTTCAAGTTTATAATTTTTTATTATTTATTTTTTTGTTTGATTTAAAAAAAAAAATTGAACCAATCGCAGACCGCCACGTGTCGTAGAGTCCGCGAAACAGTGATAAACTCGCCGGACGCAGGTTCACTGGTGAAAACCGAAGAGAAACAGGTTCATCACTGTTCATTATTTTAATATTTTTGTTTGGGAATCTGTGTGAACCCCCCTTCTCAACTCTCCCTATCCAGTCGGTGACTCTCTCTCTCTCTATAATTTTAGATGTTCATTGGGTTTTCTTTCTTTCTTTCTTCAAGGTGTCAAATGAACATCTCTATCTTTTCATTTCCTTTCTAGTACACAGAATCTTCCTTTTCCCTCCTTAAAGTGTTGACATTTTTGCTAAATTTAGTAAACAAAGATTTTGTCAGAGGGTTTAGGGTTTATCATCATCCCATCCCACGGGCTACAGATAAACACCCCAAAACAAATCAAGATTCATTTCCCAAAGCCATATTATAACTTTCCTAAAAAGGAAACCTTAAATCTTCTCTCTCACACGAACAGTTGAGTTGGTACTTGGTCCAATTCTCAGAACTTTTCTAAACCGACTTTTAAAGAGAAAACTTAATTAAGAGTTAACCACATCCTCAAGTCCAATAGTTATCAGAACTGTACTCCTCTGTTTCTTGATTTTTCAAGAAAGTTGTGTGTGTTTTTTTCTCTCTCTCTCTCATCGGCAGAGAAATGTCGTCTTGTCTAAGCGGCGGCGCCACCTATACTTTCGAGCTTAAAACGATAAAATCTCCACCGTCGAGAGCCGCCTCCTCACACAACACTCCTTCGCCGTCATCTACAATCTCCGAGACCAACTCGCCCCCGTTCACAATCTCCACAAGAAGGCCACGTACTCGGCGGAAACGTCCAAACCAACCTTACAACGAAGCGGCGGCTCTCCTCTCCACCGCCTACCCAAAAATCTTCTCTTCCAAGAGAAACACTCTGTTTCTCGGGATTAAATCTCCTCTCAGCGACTACGAGGAAGCTTCCCCGTTACTTCTTCCGTTTGAGACAATTGAGGAGGTGTTCAATCCCGCAATACAGACCGAACCGTATCAGTTCTTGGAGAAGAAAGAGTTCAGTTTCAACTCGGAGGTGACTCGGTTTGAGTCATTAGACGATTTCGACGCGGTACCGATTATTCTTGATGAAGAGGAGATTGAAGAAGGGATAGATAGTTTTATGGGGAGCAATGAATCCAACGCCGGAGAATGTACGACGATGCCTTGGTACGGAAGCTCTATAGGATTCGACTCCGTCACAAACTCCCCATTAGGGCTCGGCTTGAGGAGCTCTCTCCGGGAAGACGACGGCGACGATGACGCGAGCTTGTGTAGATATCCCACCGTGGAACTCGAACACATCTCGCCGAGAATTCAGACCACCACAACCGCCGCCGCATTAGCCGATGACGGAAAATCCGACGCCGTGGATAGTATCAAGAGTAAGATGATCGTGACGGTGGCGGTTGAAAAGAAAAAAAAGAAGACGAAGAAGAAGAAAGTGGCTGCGGCGGCCGAGGAATCAAAGAGCGTCGAAGATCTGAAGACGGAGAAGAGAGTGAGTACGTTTTTGAAGCTTGACTACGATAGGGTTTTAGAGGCTTGGTCGGATAAGGAGTCGCCTTTCTCCGATGAGATTCTTGGCTCGCACGCTACCGGTATAGACATCCATGTACGTTATACTTTTATCCTCTAACTAATCTCTCTTTCCCGCCACATTTTTTTAACCATATCTTTAATCCTTGTAATTGATTTACTTACGAATCTCTCTTAATGTGTTGACAACCAATCCTTAATACAAGACTTGAAAGTGGTTGTTAACTAGTATTTTCTATTCCATTTTTGTTTTAAAACTCTTAATAGTCTTCTTTTGTTCAATAATCTTTTCAAAATGAGTGAGATTTTGAAATTCTTAAACCAAGAAATTAATGTTTTCTTCTCTATAACGGCACGGATTTAATCAAAAAACATTAGATGATGCTTTAATAAAGGATAAAAGATTTTGTAGCAGCAAATGCAAAAGTTACTAATGTATGAGGGTTTTTGGGACAGGCAATGTTGGCTGAGATAGATTTGTTTGGAGAAAATGGAATGAGGGAATCTAGTGTGTTGAGGTATAAAGAGAAACGGATGAATCGACTCTTCTCCAACTCTAAACAAATTCGATATCAAGTTCGAAAACTCAGTGCCGATCAACGACCCCGTATGAAGGTAATATCTCTATATCATTGTCTTGAAATGGTTGCATGCATTGATGATTAGGGTAGAATGATACTAATGTTTATACATTTTTCATGTGAGCTGCGGTTTTAGGACAGATTCTAATATAATAATATTGTTTGTTGTCTCATCGACAGGGACGATTTGTGAGAAGGCCCAACGTAAGGAACTTAAGTGGGTTATGATTATGAGAGGAAGAGTAGAATCTCTTTTGGTTATTCATGTTTAATGATCAAGGTTGTCTTTTTTTGATGATCATTATTCCTTTCCTTGGAGAATATCGCAGTGAAACGTATTGATGATAAAGAGGGTTTATAAAATTAGTGAGATGACTCATTCGGCATAATCACATATGATTAACATAACCAACAACGAATATAAAGTAAGATTAATATCTTCCCCAAAACCAAATTAAGAGTTTTAAATAATTTAACTATATAGTATTTAAGGATGTTGTTGCTGCTGGCTGCTGCTGAAGATTGAAGAGGTTAAAATACGGACCAACCTTGTTCAGAACTAGCCAACGGTGGCTGCCTTGCTGTACGATTTTTCCTCCATGTAAAACACTTATTGTATCAGCGTTCTTGATCGTTGATAACCGGTGAGCTATCACAACCGTTGTTCGGTTTGTCATTAACCGATCCAATGCTTGTTGTACCTAATATATCATAAACCCATAAGTCTATGTGGATCAAACCCTAGAAAATATAATTCTTAAGAACTTACCACACGCTCAGATACAGTGTCCAAAGCGCTTGTGGCTTCGTCAAGTAGCAGAATCTCTGGATTCCTGAGGATGGCTCTAGCGATAGCGATCCTCTGTCGCTGACCACCTGACATCTGAACACCACGTTCACCTACTTTAGTATTGTAACCTTCCGGGAGAGAGGTGATGAAGCTGTGAGCGTTTGCGAACATAGCTGACTCTATGACTTCAGAATGAGAAGCTTCTTCGTTTCCGTACAAAATGTTCTCGTAGATTGTCGTTGCGAAAAGCGCTGGTTCTTGTTGAACCAGACCAATGTGCTTCCTCAGGGCTTTCAAATCTACTTTCTTGATGTCTTTTCCTGCAAAAAAAGCCAGCTTAATAAGCTAAGTAACTTCCTTTTGACGCAAGAAACCTAGGTTTTTCAGAGTTTACTTGAAACACAAGAAACTTCGCGTTAATAGTACCAAGACTCACCCTCTATCATGATTGTTCCTGCGGTCGGGTCATAGAACCGGAGAATAAGTGAAATGACCGAGCTTTTCCCAGACCCACTCTGTCCGACAAGCGCCATGCTCTGTCCAGACCTAACTATCAAATCAAAGTCCTTGAAAATTACAACATGTGGTCTTGAAGGGTAGCTGAACTGGATGCCTTTGAGCTCAATCGTGCCTTCCACATTAGTCAGCTCCTCGCTGGTTTCTCCAACAAGCTGGCTTTTACGGTCCAAGATCTCGAATATGGACGCAATCATCTGGTTTCCTTTCAGCAGATCTGGAGCTAGAGCCAATGTTTCACCCATCGCTAATGCCGTCACGATCAAAACCATGAATGTTTTCATCACTATATTAAAGCTAGATATTTTATTATCCATCAAAGTTGATCCGTACCTATCAAATTAAACAATTAACAGTTCAAAAACATATACCAAACATACATTTGTTTACTATAATATTTATCAGAATATATGATTTATTTGTATTTTTATTAAACTAACCAAACCCTAACTTCAAACATACTCTCCACAAGACCAAAAACATCTGGAACTCCTAGGCTTATAGGTGGAACTTGTCTATATAGAGACATACCATAGAGCGAGGCCATATGAAGAGAAAATGAAGAACTGAGAGATGCCATAGAAAAGTCCGGCTACTTGTCCACGCCTGAAAGAACGTTTGGAAGGTTCTAAAAGCTCTTTTGAGTAAAGTTCTAGAACCTTCTCTTCAGCACAGAAGGCGGCCACCGTGCGGATGTTGCTGACAGACTCTCCGGCCAACATGTTGGCCTTCAGATACGCTTTGCTCAAGTTTCCTCCGTAGCCTTGCATGAAAAGTTTCTATACAAATATGACAAAATAGGTTAAATTAAAATTAACTTATTGCCCACGTAAACTCAACCAGTGAATTTGAAAGACGCAAAACCGCTGCGTTTACCTCGCTGATATGTCCGCTTATAACCAATGGGTATGTGGCCAAGACGACAAGAGTGAGACGCCAGTTGAGCATGAAGGAAATAACGAAAGACGTCACAACGAGACCTAAGTTTTGTAGTAGAATCGTCGACCTATCGACCACTATGGTCTTAAGCAAAGTTGCGTCGCTCTCAAGCCGCGAAGCTAACATGGAGCTCGTGTTGTCCACCTCATCAAACCACCCCATTTCGTTCTTCAGTATCGCTACATAACCAAAATATAAGTTTATTATTGATTTTTAAAACTTGCAAAGAACTTTAAAGTAGTTTGAGACGAACCTAAGAACATCTTTTCGCGGACGCGGCGAGTGAGACGCTCGCCCATAATACCGAAGCAAAGATGCTCAATAGTGTGGACGATGAGGGTGATGGCTGAAGCGAAGCAGAAGAGGATAGCGATCTTCTTGACCTCTTTTTGAGTGTTGTCCCAACCTTTCTCGTAATAGGAAACTAAGGAGTGCGAGACTCCAAGCGCGAAAAGTGGCATCAGAGATCCAGCAATAAAAGCACATAACGTTCCACAAATGCCGTACATCCAGTCCGGGCGGATCATAGAATAAAGACGTCTCATCGTTACTTTAGCCTCTTTGGACTGATCTTCACCGTCCTCTCGAGTTACTGATTCCTTCTCCAAGCAGGAGCTTGTTCTTGATTGTTCCCTCGAGTATTGTATACTGAAAATGCAAAAAAGAATGTTGGTAAATAGATCTCACATCACAACAAAAACTTGAAAAGAGACTTAGATATTTGGATCGATCATTTATCGTCAGTCAATTGGTTTTAAGTCATAAGTCTAGGAAACTTAACAAACAAGAAGAGTTTGGTTTTCAAGTTGTATTAGGTTCAGATTTTTTTTTTTTTAAAACTTAGTTCTAATGAAAAAAATTGAGTATACAGAAAATAGTACCTATGTGGCCTGCTTAACGTGCGATCCAAGGAAGGGTTACACTCCAAGGAAGCAGTTTCTTGGAGACGAAGGAGAGCAGAGTAGGCTCCATCGGGATTAGATATGAGATTCTCGTGATTTCCAAACTCTATGATCTTCCCTTCATGAACAACTGCTATGATGTCAGCATTTCTTACTGTTGAGAGTCTGTGAGCCACAACCACCGTTGTTTTTCCAACCATCACTCGCTCCAACGCTTCTTGCACGCTCTTCTCTAACTCTGCATCTAAAGCACTTGTCGCCTCGTCGAGTAAAAGTATCGATGGATTCTTCAGGATTGCTCTTGATATCGCTATCCTCTGTTTCTGTCCACCGGAAAGTTGAATTCCCCTCTCTCCAACCTAAAAAAAGGATAAAAAGATAAAAATAGTTTCGTGTGTTACAAGGTATCTTTTTTTGACCTACCTGAGTTTCAAATCCTTCAGGAAGGTTGTTGATAAATGAAAAGGCTTCTGAGAGCTTTGCAGCACGGCCAATCTCCTCATCCGTCGCGTCATCTTTGCCATACATAATGTTCTCGCGAATCGTTGTAGCAAACAGAGCTGGCTCTTGACTAACCAAACCAATATGTCCCCTCAACCACTTAATATCCAGCTCTCTAATATCGTTCCCGTCTAGCAACACAGCTCCTGATGTGGGCTCGTAGAACCGCTCTATCAAGGATATGACCGTGCTCTTCCCTGAACCGCTTCCTCCAACAAGTGCCACCATTTTCCCGGCAGGGATGGCTAGGTTTAGCTTGTCAAAGATCAGCACATCAGGGCGAGATGGGTAGCTAAAAGTTACGTCCGTGAATTGAATGTGACCGTCTACCTTGCGGAGTTTACGGCCAAATTTTGCGCTTGTTTTAGCCGCCGTGTCACGTTCAATCATCTGAAAAATTGGATGCGCAGCAGCTTTGGCTCGAACAAAGGCTGAAATATCCGGCGCTGCCTGTCCAAGTGACCTATACGAACACGAGAACAAAGAGTTTGTGATACATAAAAGATACAAAGGAAACGTATAGAGCAAGCAAGATAGTATACAGGCCAGCGATGACAACGTTGAGCATGGTAGTGAATGACTCGCCAGCATTGGCGATACCCTTGTGGACCACAACGCTTGTGAACCAGACGAGCAAGGCCCATGATAGAAACAAGACGCAGTGCAACGAACCAAGACCTAGTCCTTTCATTAAACCGGCTTTTCTCCCGTACTTGTACGTGTTTTTGAGAGCTCCCCGGTATAATTTCGCGGCTCTTTCTTCACCAGTAAATGCTTGTACGGTCCTCACATTACCAATCACCTGAGTTCCGACAGAGAAATATAAAGTACACAAAATCTATGCGCTTTCCTTGTCAGAGAAGTAACTAACCTCTTCCGCAACCTGACCGGCCTTGATGTATGATTTCCGGACACGGGCGATAAGTCCGATGGCAACAAACGCATAGATGCCGCCAGCTAGAGCAATGAGAGGGACTATGGCCAGAGTGACAAGACTTATTTGCCATACGCTCGTGAATCCGATTGCAAAACCGGCTATGAACCGGCTTATATAGTGCAAGAAATTCCCTACCTGCAACGAACCTTACCGGTTATCATAAACTATGAACAAATTGCGTGTGATTAAATTTTGAAATAAGCGAACAGGCTCTTTTTCTATTTTTGGTCAAATGCGACCAGGCTCTTTAAGCGGCTGGCTTGATGGAAATAACCAAATATAGGTCAACATTTAAATTTAAACTAAATCATATCAAACTCAAACGTCTTATAAATGCAACATGCAATGCATCTATAATTTATTGGAGTAACAGAAAAAAATAAAAAAATATCAATTTAAAGATTACCCAAAAGGCCAAAACCAAAGGAAATGCATGTAAATAATATTAATTCATTGGACTAAGCCATGGACCATATGGTGATTCACATTAAAACTGATACGGAGTAGACAACCCATGTGTAGGAAAAAACACGATCCATGTAAAAGGTTCCGGAATTTGAATACCTATAGTGTTTATCGGCCAACGCGTTAGGCGGTAAAGTTTACTAGGTTTGCACATAAAAATTTTGAATAAATAGATTTGTGTATATATTTAATAGAAAGGAAATTTGAATCTATTAAGTTACTAATTAGTACCACACACAAAAATTGGTCTATTATGAATCTAATCATTGAGCTAATTCAAAATTTTGTCAAAAACACAACACAAAAACATAACCTAATTATATAATTACGAGTTTATACCAGTTAGATTCGGTCTAGAGAGGTACCTTCTCAGAGAGTGCGTCTTGGACGACGAGCATGTCGGAGGTAATGGCGGATATGACTTCACCGGTGGAAGCTTCAGTATCAAATAAGCTTATGTCTTGACTTAACATTGACCGGAGATAAGCTCTCCTCATTTTTGCTGCTTGCCTCTCTCCCGTATGCATCCAACATGCAACCTCTGTTTCCAATTTATTATATTTTTATCCATATCTTAAAAACGAATTATAATTCAGAGAGATTGCTTTTTAAAAAAAATTTAATTATGTATTTATTTACCTATCCATGATGAGAAAAGTATAACCACACTGAGATATACAAAATCCAACGAGTACTGCACCAAATAAATTAGAAAAAATTAAGCCGAGCAATCATAAATAAAAAAATATACGTGATTAGCATTTCACTCGAATTTTATTTGGAGTAAATATTAATTTAATTCTGCTCCAAATAACAAATTTTTATAGGTAAAGTTGTATTCAGTTTCCAAACCAGCCGAAGAGACGAAAGGTTTTTGTTACATATAAAGATTTAAGATCATATTATAGGAAAATAGATAAAAACCTTGGCGACTTTGTGAGAGGCTTGGTGTCTATCCATATAAGCAGTACCAATAATGTTGATAAGTTTGCCAAAAAATATGAAAAAGACCGGAACGGAAGCGCCGTGAATGCACGCGCCGATTGATCCGAGAGTCATGAGAACGCAATCGTTGAAATCTGCGAAGGAAAAGAGCTTAAGAAATGACACATTTGGCGTCGCCGCCTTCTTCTCCTTCTCCATCTCCGTCGCCAGATCATGGGACGGCTCCAATGTTATCGGAAAGTGTGTCTTTAGTTGTTGGAGAGGGAATATGAGCTAAAAAGGTGGATAAAAATAAATTGGGAAAGTGTTTAGAGAGGAAGAAATGAGAGGTGATGCATTAAATGAAAGAAGACATATTCGGTGATAAGAGTTTGGTATGAAGCTGTGTGTGTGTGTGTGTGTGTGACCCTTACTGATAAGGGAGTGTCTAACAAAGTATGATCTCCCGCTTTATTTTGAATTGTTTGTAGTCTTTACCGTATTATATTGGTAGTTATTTACTTGAAGTATTGGCTCAAGGTAAATGTAATGAATCCAAAAAGGTTAATAATGGTGAGAGGAACAACTATCAGATCTTAGTGTGTACGAGTTTGCGACTTTGCGTAACTAAGATAATAATAACTTCTAATATACTATCTTCTAAGATTTTAAAATTTTATCTTAGAGCATTTTAATTTCATCTCTATTGTCTCATTAAATTTCTTACCAAATATTAAATACTAATATTAATATAAAATGTTTGAATCTCTATAACTTGAATTATATTTTTTTAAAAATTATTTGAGAATTTGTTTTTAAAAAAATAATAGGTCAAATAGTTCATTTAAGAAAATTTTGAAAAATATTCAAATTCCGCCATTTTTATGACTTTCTGAATCATTTTAAAAACATCCATGGAAGATGACAAAAAAAAAACATCCATGCAATTCGGAAACTGATAATGATACAGCGACATTAGTTTATGTACCTTGAACGTAATATCAACAATTGTTATAACTGGATTTGTCTGTATCCTTTATATGATATATAAATATATATATTACATGTTGTATCATTGTTGTAGAATTTCAAGTGAAAATTTGAGATCTTTTATTTTATTTTTTAGATAATTAAATTGAGATCTTTTAATCATTTTTGGATTGCTTCAGTACTAGTGGGTAAAAGAGGGAAACAAAAAAATATAGAAGTAGACGTATCGATACTTCTTATGCCCAGCTACTAGATTCTATATAAAGTATAGAGAGATCGACCCAAGGGAAAATCTTCAACTTATAATAAAGTTTTATTCATCTCCGGAAATTTTGAATGATGGGATACAATGCTTGTTCGTCACCCGGAAACCAACCGTGCATGTGCGACATGCATGAGACATGAGGGAAATCAAAATTCATACATGTGCAATAATTGTTTCCATTACCATTGCTTATTCTATTGTTAAGTTTCAATAAACTTATGAAATAGAGAAAAATGTCTATGTTGTGTTCAAAAAAAAAAAAGTCTATGCAACAAATATTGTTTTTATCAATTTTCAAGACATTCTTTGTTTTTGAAATTTAAGACATTCTTTGTTGAAGAACAACAAAAATCAACAAACTAAAAGGAGACAAAAACATCAAAGTATGGCCTCTGAACAGCAACCATATATTTAACCAAACCATCGCCGCGTTAAACGCAATGATGACAACAGCCCCGGCCGAGACCACTATCACCGCCTTGAATCGTAGAAGACAAGACGCTATAAGGATAATTAAAAATAACCACATCCTATTGATCACCATCTTATATTGTGAATTTGATTATATTTTTACATGATCCTTACTTTGTTTTCCAACTCGAACGACTTGTTTATGTTGACAAATCTATAATATGGATGTGACAATTTTATCATTATTATTATCCTTTAAATAGGGAACGCATGGTGCAAGATTAAATGCAAATTAATGATCTAACTGCATGTGCATGATTTAGTTATTTTGGGCATTCGACTTACAATTGTATTTATATGAGTGGAAATGACTTATTTGAGCTGGTTATTAAAGATCTAATTAATATTTTTTCTTTTCCTAATTCTGCGAGCTAGTTATTTGACACATTCAGAGCTGAGGATCAGCAACGTAGATTATTCGCTAGCATGCAATGACTGTTGTCTTCTTGTATGATCATCTTCAGTAGCCAGTGATATGCAGGCCTTAGAGGATGTATTTTACGTTTATAATCCATTCTATTTCATAATTCACACAGCATATATAGATCTTTTATATATACCGATCCGGTGATCACGCAATGTTTTGTAAACACATTCAAAACAATTAGTCAGAAACTAACTCCATGAACCAAGGAGAGAAAAGCTCTCCATCTGATTAAAACCATAACAGAAGACGCTCATATCAACAGTTTCCATCTCTGGCATCAAATTTGCAAACGAATAAACACAAATTTTATTGTCGTTGAGAGAAACACAAGCCATGGATTCTTTAAGAGGCCAAGGTGGGATTCAGATGCTTTTAACTGCTGAACAAGAAGCAGGCCGGATCGTTTCAGCTGCTAGGACCGGTATGGTCTTTCTCTTTGAGGGTTTCTCAGTGCCGATCCTATAATTTTGGAGGCTAAAAACAATTTAGTAAAAAATAAGAAAAAAATAAACAATTTGGGGATTTATATTTATATATTTTAGCTCAAAAACATTTGGATTAAAAAGTCAGTGTTTCACTTGGTTTATGCACATGTAGGGCTTTGCCATTTCTTTGGCTAGATCACTAAGATTTTAGTTTTAATTCCTTTTATCTTTTCCTTTTTATTTTTGGTGGATGAATGGATATCAGCTAAACTAGCAAGAATGAAGCAAGCCAAAGACGAGGCTGAGAAGGAGATGGAAGAGTATCGGTCCAGATTAGAAGAAGAGTATCAGACACAAGTTTCTGGGGTAATTTGTACAAAAACAAAAATTAAGTACTAAATTTGATTTTGTACTCAAATCCTTATGTTTTGTTTCAGACGGAGCAAGAAGCAGCTGCAAAACGTTTAGAAGAGGAGACAGACGGCAGGATCCAGAACCTTAAGGAGTCTAGTTCAAAGGTCTCTAAGGAGATTGTCAAAATGCTCATCAAGTATGTTACCACTACTGGAGCATGATATTTCTCAATACACTCACCTCATAGTTCCTTATTTTGTTGCTACGTTACCATTTTATTTTATTTTTTGAGTTTTTTTCTATTGCCATGTGATATGCAAAAGTAAACAACTTTGCATTTACCCTCTAATGTGATGACAAATTATAACGATTTGAAATGAATAAAACTGTCCAGAAAAGTTTGGAATTGTTTTTTGATGAGAATCCACAAACCAGTTACAAATACGAGTGTACACTACTGATACAATTATCAATATTTACCAACATGGCCAGACATAACGGCTATGATCAAATTCTAAAGTACAAACAACATTCTCCACAATCATTGTGGATTGTGAAGTGAACCTTTGCAATGAAATCTCCATTTTTCATGAAATAGCGAATTGTATCTCGACTATATCTGAATCAGTCACTGTATTGAATCAGAAGAGCCACTCATCGCCTCGATTCTCGGCTTTCTACACAACAGATTAAACAAAGCAGGCATCTCAATGAAACAATAGCATACAAACTCTATTTGGTTGTGTACTTAACCCTGTTTCTCTCTATACAAGACATCAAGACAAATCTTTATGTTCCTAAGATTGTGATTCTGCACCTATTCAAACTTAAAATTTGAAGTTAGTAGTACCTTGACCAAAGGGCTGTTCCAAACGAGTGACAATATGTTTCCCATAAGTGTACTTCTTCAAAGCAGAAGCGTGCATTCTGACTCGGCTGACCAACACCACACGCTGATCAACACTACACGTCTCGAATATCTTCTGCACCACATAGTTTCCATACTGGTCCTTCATCATCATCTGTTAAAAAGGTATCTTACAGTTCAATAATATCCTATCAAAATAAGATTAAAAAGTTTGGTCCATTTTTTTGCTCACCAATAGACTATCATAGCTCTCATCAGGCCCTGCAATCTCTTTGATGATGAGATCCCTCTCAATTCTACCACCATGCTCCAGGCACTTCTCTATAACATTTGATGCAAATTTATGTAGGCTAAGCTGCACGATGTGCCCTGATAGTTTCCTCACGATTCTCTCTCGTTCTTCAGATGTCCCTTTCTCCAATACATGCTGCCAAATATAGCCAACATTGGTTTTTAAGTAATGATTGGTTTGGAAACTGTAGATATTTATGACAGACCTGTATGACGTAATTGCCGTATTGATCCTTGCAAAGGACACGTGCTGACTCCAGTATCTCCTCTGTGATGAACTGACACTGATGCTCATTTGAGCAACGCTCCATAAGCCTCTATACATTTAACACATTTGTTCTTTGAGTACTAATGCATAGAAACATAGTCTGTTTAAGTGAGTTTCTTAGTAACCTGTATGACACGGCAGCCATAAGGATGCATAGAGAGAGAGGAGACTTGACCACGGAATGCAGATAACATGAAAGCAACTCTGTCTGCGTGGATACTCTCGATGCATTTCTGGATCACATGGTTTCCGTTTTGGTCTCGAA
This sequence comes from Brassica napus, assembly GCF_020379485.1. Taxonomy (NCBI): domain Eukaryota; kingdom Viridiplantae; phylum Streptophyta; class Magnoliopsida; order Brassicales; family Brassicaceae; genus Brassica; species Brassica napus. The sequence goes on along the minus strand of NC_063450.1, from coordinate 50,233,377 downwards.
CACATCTCATGACCTCCCCGTCAAGCTCGCGTGCTAGACGAACTCTCTGGTTAGGCTCTATGACATCAAGTGCCTACACCAGAAACAAAGTTTCAACCATGAGTCTTTAAACAAACTCCCAAGTCCAAACAAAAAAATGGAAGTGGCTTGGTTACCTTTTGTATCACGCGACAACCGTACATCTGCATACTAAGTGGTACTATCTGTCCCATGAGCTGATCAGCAAGTTCCATTCTCTGTGATGGGGTTCCGTATTCGAAAAACTGAAACAGATATTGCAAACAATCAAGAAATTGGATAGAGTCTGAGAGAGTAAGACATAGGCTCAAGTAGGAACACAGACCTTTTGAATGACATAATTGCCAAACACATCTGTCATTAGTTTGCAAGCATGAGGAAGAAGTTCCCTGAAGACAGCTTCTTTCTCTTCTGGATTACAGTTCTCAAGCTTTTGCTGAATGAATCGGCTCCCGTGCTGATCCGCACTGTAAAGACAACAAGGTTTTAATAAAAGTTTGTTACCAAAACCAAGACAATGACTCGTGAAAAGAAAGATGAAAAAAACTTGCCTGAACTCAACAATGTGTCCTGTGATGTCTGATAAACCAAACCTCCTGCCTTTTCCAGACTTCAACTCTTCAAGAAAATTGCACAATCTCGGGCCATTGGTACCTTCCAAGCTTCCCTGGGGCTGCCATCCAGGGTATGCCTCTACATAGGGAACATAGCCCGGTGAAGGAGGAGCACTAGGCAGATATTGCACCACATTTGGCTGGACTCCATAGTAATTAAGACCCATATTAGAGTTATTTGGTCCCCTTATTTGCCGGACAAACCTTGACTCATCTTTATGAGGCTCAGGAGCATTCTTATGGTTCCCTCTAGGAGCATTCATATGCCCCAATGCCTGTTGACTGTAGTGTATATACATAGGATCTGGAAAAGAAGGTTGGCCTGGTGGAGCATAGAAACTCTCAGCACCTCTGTGAACTACATTCCCCGCACTCGGCCCATGTAACTGAGGGATATATTCTGGACGGACAATAAGCGGAACTGAACCATGGGAAGGGTATCCAGGTATGAACTGTGGGTGTGGTGGAATCATGTTGGTGTATGGTCCATAACCATATTGTGGAGAGTAGACACCAGGAGACTGCATGTTATAGACTTGAGCTGGTGAAGTCACATAACCCGTTTGCGTAGGCGGTGTAAAGCCTGGAGACTGATGAAGCACATGCTGCTGACCATAATGAAACTGTCCCGTGGTCCCGTTAAGACTCTGATAACCCATGTTGGCGCCATTTTGAATCCATGTTACATTACTTTGTTGTGGATACATCTGCCTTTCTGGCCTTGCACTCCTTGGTTGTTCTCTAGGGTGTTTAGCTGTCCCTGGCCCAGATATGTTAGTATTCTTCATCTTAGAGATGATAGTAGACTCATCAAGACTCTTCACAGTGCCAACTGAAGCAGGATTATCTTTAACCACGACGTCACCTGACATCTCCGAGAAGTTATCAATCTCATCCGCTGTGTTCATTTCACCATCTGAAGAGTTAGGCCGACTATGCTGAGGGGTTGGACCAGAAGAACTACCATCCTGCAACCGAAAGAGAAATAACTTTATCAAAAACATTGACATTAACATGAACTTCGAGAAAAGGAAGCAGAAGCCGAACCTGCCTAGTATCTGCCAGACCTTGCGAAAGACTAGTATCCATCACATTAGTCCTATCTGAAACACTATTAACAGATTGCTGTTGAGGAGAGACTTCATCCTCAGACACTTCCTTGTGAGTAGAAAGTGTACCTTGGGGACAATGAATGGGAGTGTTAACTATACTCAGTCCCTGGTTACTTCTAAAGCTACCTACACGACTGTCTACGAGCTGATACTCAGTAGTAGGGTAATAAACAGGTGGAGAAGGTGTGCGGGTCAGGTTGTGTTTATTAGGATGAGTGGTCAGAGGCTCCTGAGCTGCCCTGTCGTGACAACCTGAGCTTCCCTGTCGTGATAAGATACTATCAACAGCTAGAAACGATCCCTCCATGCTCGGAGGCGCACTCTCACTTCGGTTAGGGACTGAAACAGGCCTAGAGTTAGACCATCTCTCGTTGTTACCAGACATCCTGATAGGATTCTCAGTTGCCATTGGTCCAAAGGTTGTTGCTTTCGTTAGTCTACAACATGAACAAGAAGGGACAATTAACACAAACTAATCATATTCAAACACACGCACAGTAATTCATCAACATGATAAGTAAATGAGCTTATTTGTGAAATCATGTTCGTAAACAGAGCAAATGATACATAGCATCTCTATAAAAATCTCTAATTTGCCTCAATTTAATACATTTCTCAAGGAAACAAGGAAGAATCTGCAGAAAGTTTGAACCTTTCGAGTAGTAAAAGTGTATAACTTGAAAAAGTAAAGAACACAGAACAACCAAGAGCAGAAACTTAAAGACTATGACATATAATCTTTATCAAAAATCTCTAATTTTGCACATCCCTCTAGATAACAAGTATGAACACGCAAGAAAGTTTAAACCTTTTTGAAAATCAAGCAGTAAAAAGTGTATAACTTGAAAAGGTAAAGAACACAGAACAACCAATACTATGACATATCTACATGACCATGTAAATGCTTCTAGAAAGAACGAGCGAGAGAGAGATAAAGAGAAGAAACAGAGTGTTAGTATGACGAAAGTGAACACAAAGAACTTAGGTTTCTTATCCCTAGAAACAAAGAAAGAAGTGAAACGAGGGAGAGAAAGAAGTGACTGCTTCGCTTACCAGAAGGCGGGGACTATTGGGGGAAGGAAGCGGATAGATTCACTGTTAACAAACCCTAGAGTCTGCTGCTCTTATTAAGTCGTCAGAGTCAAAGAGACAAGGAGGAGAGAGAGAGAGAAGAGACAAGGGTATTGATTGCGTTGGTGTCTTAAAATTTAAAGTGACTATCTTTGGTTAACGCTGGCAAAGACAGATCTCCAAAATAGCACATTTCTAAGTTTATATCACAAAAATAGCACTCAAAAACTAAAATGACCAAAATAGCACCTTTCTAGATTTATCTTTTGAAAATTTTAATCTTTTTATTTTTCAAAATTTGAAATCTTATCCCCAAAACCTCATTTCTCAACTCTAAACCCTAAATCCTAAATCCTAAACCCTAAACCCTAAACTCTAAACCCTAAACCCTAAATCCTAAACCACACCCTTTAACTCTAAACCATAAGTTCGTGATTTTTGATTAAACATTAAATGCTATTTTTGTGACTTTTGACTTTGAGTGCTAGTTTGAGAACAAAAAAAACTTGATTCAGTGTTATTTTTGTTTTTTTTTCTTTTTTTAAATGTTTTAGATTTTTTCCGGTAATGGCAATAAAAAGAAAATGCTATTTCCTTCCACCGTTACGGTGCTTTCTTTCTTCCACGAAGTTTGTGGAGTTTTGACTTTTTGACCATTATCGGTTCACCAAATTATAGTATTCCTTCTATATTTTTTTCATTTTGTATAAAATACTTTTGTTCAAGAATTAAAACTGGTTAACCACAACTAACTTAATTGATCTGGTTTTAATCATCTCTTTTAAACACTCTACATAGTTCTGTGTTTAATAAGTGTATAGAAAATATATTTTTAACAGTGTATATATATTTTTGTTTAGAATTTTGCCAAAAACAGGTTTGTACAAGTTCTAGTGAAATTTGGATATATCATTAAACCACATAGAAGAAGTTTATGAATCTTATAAGTTTAAGGACTTTAAAGGAGATTGCAAATGTTTAGTGGAATTGATCGACTGTAATCCTTTAAACTCAAATGAACTGAATTTGAGGGGGGCAAAACTAAACAAGGAAATCCACACAAGCTATACAAACTAGCACCGATAAATGTCCTGATTCGCTGGTGACATAAAAGGTCAACTCAAGTAATGTCTTATCGGGTAAAACAGATTCTCGATGAGTGGTGATTCTTCCAACTTTTTTTAATACTTCGTAACCTTCATTTTGGATTACCTCATGATACACGAATTTATAACGACTCTAAAAGATAAAAATACATTTACTAGGTTGTAAGAAAATATTTATATTTATTTTAAAACTAATTTATAAGAACATTATCTCTTGTTATGCAAAAAATATTATTGGTTAAACAAATGTAGTTAATAAAAACATAAATATATTTCAACCGTGAAAATGTCAAAGTGAGTATCACCTTTAATATAGTACGTGTTTGGTAAGAAGTTGGAAACATTCTCGGAGCATCTCCAACGATGGAGTATGCTCAAATGAAGATTTAAATAATTAAAAATAATAATTTTAATGTATTTTAGTTTTTATTTAAATTTTTACTTTCAATAGAATCTGATCAATTAAAAGAAAACACTTGTCTCTAACTTTTTTCAAGAAGTTCCGATAGTTTCTTAATTTCTTACTGTACTAGTATTACAGTACGGTAAGAAATATTTGTGCTCTCGTACCATATATATAAACCATATATATTCAATCTGACCAAGCCCTACACCAAAGCTTTAGTCATAAACCAAAACCAGAAGACTCAAATTACACTGGTTCATACAATACCGGTTTACAATGACAAAGCTACAAGACTCTATGTACATGATTAAAGATTACATGACTGCACATCTATATCGATTATAAATACCAACATATTCACTTGCGTCTTGCATGTTTTTTGCGCATAGTCAATAGCTCTACATGTAATATGGACCTTCACCTTCCACAGAGAAAGAGAAGGCTCTTCAATAAAACAAAATCAAATTAATTAATGTCCGTAAGCAGGTCTTCCGGCGTCGTGGTAGGAACAAAACGGCGACTGTCCTGAAGGATGATAAAACTTAATTCATTATTTAGACCATCCACTTGGTAACATTTATGTTCCATTACCCATTTTTAAAAAAAAATTAAAAAGGTTCCAAGAGTCGTGAAGCCAACTCAAATCCAACACAAAATAGAAATGTAGATCCTTTTGAGAAAATTTTACGAATACTCTTAATAACAAAACATTAAGAGAAATTATTGGAGAAAATGGAAAACAAGACACGCTGATTCACCAAAAAAGTCTCTAGTGATCAAAGTATAAAAAAGAGCCAATGAAAAGGCTCTGGAGCGTCTTGACATTAACAGTTTACTTGTATGCATGCTTTTAGAAATTAAAAAAAAAAAAACTCTCTCCTTTTCTCTCTCTTTCGACCTTATATTCGGAGAATCAGTCTTCTGTTTGCTGCCCTAGATCTTGAAGAAGAGGATCAAAGTTGACTTTTTGAGATCTGGGTTTGGACAAAAGACTCTGTCTTTCTGCATTCTTCCGTTTTGTTTCAGCTCAGCTCGAAGTTTATTAAGGTAAACATGCACTTTCACTCTTTAACTCGCTACAGTGTCTCTTCAAAGTCTTTCTAGAGAAATCTGAGATTTGTAGCTTTTGGACTTTAGTTTGGTCGGAGAAATATACTCACGAGACTTACTTAGACTTCAGTTAAGTTCCTACGTGTGCTAGAGTGAGGACTGAATCACGGGAACAACGTGCATTTTTTTGCGGTTTTCACAATTCTCCATTTTGCTGATTTGGATTCTTCTTTTTAAAGATTAGTTTGAAACGTTACTTAACCTCTCCGTGTTTTCCGGTCTGAATCCGACTTTGTTGTTCTCAATAAAAAAAAGCTCAAATCTTTCTTCTTCAGGCAATGCCACTTTAAAAGAAAGTATGAAATAAAGATTCCATCTTTGTATGCCTTTCAACTAGAAGGGACAAGGGAGGTGCGTTTAGGCGTGATTTGGTTTCATCAAATGGTCGAGGCGCAGAAGAATTATCAAGGGCCGCCACGTCACCACACATCTCTCAAGAAGCCCCTATGGCTGGTCTTGTCAGTTTCAGTGTTCAGCATGCTTCTCATCTGCACTCGCATGTCCCCACGACAGAGTAAGACCTCCTCTAAGGCTCTCTCCGCGTGGCTACCTGTTCACGTCAGGAAACACACCGACGAGGAGGTAGCAGCTAGAGCAGTGGTCAGAGACATACTCAAAACGCCTCCCTTCATAACAGAAAACTCCAAAATAGCCTTCTTGTTCTTGACTCCGGGGACTTTGCCATTTGAGAAGCTCTGGGATGAGTTCTTCACGGTAACTAACACACCTCAGAGAATTGCACTTGCATTATACAAACTAATGTATCATGGTTTTAATCTGAAGGGTCATGAAGGGAAGTTCTCTATCTACATCCACCCCTCCAAGGAACGGCCAATTCATATCAGTAGTCACTTTTCTGATAGGGAGATCCATAGTGATGAGGTCACTTGGGGTAGAATATCTATGGTTGATGCTGAGAAGAGGTTACTGGTTAGTGCTCTTGAAGATCCTGACAACCAACACTTTGTTCTTCTTTCAGAGAGGTAATTGATTTGATTTCAATCTTGCTTCCTTCTGCACAAAATTAAAATCACATGAACTTTTATTTCTCTATGCAGTTGTATACCGTTGCATACTTTTGACTACACTTATAGATATTTGCTTTACTCCAACGTCAGCTTCATTGAGAGGTAAACTAATCTCTTTTAATCAAAATAAAGAGTTTTTGTTTAATTAGATGTTCATTGACACAAGCTACAATTATCTCTGTTTCTCAAGTTTTGTGGATCCTGGTCCTCATGGAACTGGTAGACACATGGAACACATGTTACCTGAGATTGCTAGGGAAGATTTTAGAAAGGGTGCTCAGGTAAAAAGACAATCCTTAGTCTTTAAGAGCTTGTCTTAGTTAGTATGATCTTACTGCTGTTGACTGTCTTTTCTTCTGGCCAGTGGTTCACAATGAAGCGGCAGCACGCTATTATAGTGATGGCTGATGGTCTCTACTACTCAAGGTTCCGAGAGTATTGTGGAGTAAGTTTGTCCTGCAGCTGATTAGTTTTGGTTTTTAGTTCTCTTCAGTTCTGATTCTGATAAGAAAGTTTATATGAATTTCAGCCAGGGATAGAGGCTGACAAGAACTGTATTGCAGATGAACATTACTTGCCAACATTCTTCAGTGTGACTATATGCTTCTTTAACACACACACACCCCATCTTCTGCAGTCTTCTTGATGCTGAGACATTTTTGTTTGTTTGCTGGATCTTTTTTTCAGATGATTGATCCTATGGGGATCTCGAACTGGTCAGTGACTTATGTTGATTGGTCTGAACGACAGTGGCATCCAAAGACTCACACAGCAAATGAGATATCACTAGAGTTCATGAAAAATGTCACAGTATGTTTCGAAACACACAATCTCTTGAAAGTTGTCGTAATGAGCTTCTTATTATCCTCGTTTCTCGCTTGTCAGACCGAAGAGATGAGTACACACGTCACAAGTGTGGGAGAGGTATATGCTTCTCTAGCAGATCTCTCTTTTGTGGTCTTTACTTCTCTCTCTTTCTTTAAACTTTTGGACTTGTGGTTTTGAAGCATGGAGATGAGCTGCATTGGCCATGTACTTGGAACGGGATTACACGGCCATGTTATCTGTTTGCAAGGAAGTTTCATCCTGAGACTCTCGACACATTGCTCAACCTCTTCCCTAACTACACAAGCACAGTTGTCTGAGGGAAGGATTCTTGAGCCGAAACAAGCAATTCTTGAATTCATTTTTGTTCCAGATATGTTGGATCTTTTTTGATACTGTAAATTTTCTCAAAAACAAAAACTGAAATGATTCGTGGAAGTTGATGTTTCTTGATGGACCTGAAAGTCGGTTTATACGAAATTATAGTAGAAATTTTTGGTTAGTATATATATCCCTTTGGCCCGGTCTCTATCAATAAGGTTATGGTACATGTCATTGTAACAACTTAGCAACACAGAGTTTTGGTAATGTCAAAGTCACTCACCAAACCATATTAAAGTATTGGAATTTTATTATCAAATCATAACATAAAAGAAAAAATACCCCAACAAGAATCAAATCGTTTTATTGTCAGTCAAGTGTATGAACATTGTTTCCCATACAGCCAGGATTCTGGACTTCAATCATAAAAGAATAAAACCGAACCAGTCAAGTATCATCATGTAGCTTGAGGATAATGTTACACTGAAGCTTTGTGGTCTTAGTTTTGTGAATCCTCGAAGGGAGGTAAGCCCCATTCCTCTGGTTTGAAATCTAGCAGAGAGGCTAAAACTTGATCCGCAACGGTACAGTAGGACTTGTCCAATCTTGGATCCGGTACCATTATCACATTCCTGCTCACACACCATAAAAATCACATATAGCCACTAACTGCTCATCCGTTGAGAGGAATCGGAAACTGTAACTAGAAACCAACTTACATTCCAGCGTTTTTAGCTGCCATGACTCCGGAAGGAGCATCTTCAAACACCAGAGCCTTACGTGGATCTACAGGACCGTCCTATGAAATGGGCAAAGAAGAGGGATATATTATAAGCTTGCAAACTCTCTCTCTCTCTCTCTCTCTTTTTATAAAGTGTAGTACAGTATTAAAATGACCTCAAATCTCCTAGCTGCAGCAAGAAAACCGTCAGGCGCAGGCTTCCCTTGCTTCACCTCTGGATCATCTCCACGCACTATGTGATGCATCAATGAGAAAAGCTCCCGGTGTCTTTGCGTTTTCAGATCAAAATGTCGTGTGTGTGTACTGCATATTAGTAGAGGATACAAAACAGATCAGATATGGCAAAACAAGAAACGCATTAAAAACAAGCTTAAAATTGCACTCTCAGTGTTGTATCATGATGTGCTGATGCAGAAACAGATACCCTGTGGCCACACAAATTGGGATCCCTTTCCCATGGAGATGTCTGAGAAGTCGGCTAGCTCCTATATCAGAGAAAGAGATCATGTCACCAAAAGTTATATATGTTGAACACAACCGGAGAACAATTTGTCTTTGTTTGTGTTAGTAGTCTCATTGTATTGTACCTGGCATTAAGTCACTTGTGGGGAAGAGGTCTTGCAACATAGACTCTCTCTCTACAATGAAAGCTTCAGGGGAAAGAGAGTCACTGATTCCACATTCCTCAACGAAAAGCGTGGCAGCTTCTATCGCTTTCCTCCCCATCATCTTCGCTTTCAAAGACCAATCAAACGTTTTGTTGTATCTCGCAAGTATCTTCTCCTGTACCTCCGTGTAAAACTTCTCAGTGTCTACAAAAAAAAAAAAAAACAGTACACAGACATAAATCAACATAAAGTATACTCAATAGCGAGAGTTTAGGACCAGAAACACACATCTTAAGTAATTTTACAAAGATGTCGTCTTTACCGCTGAAACTAGAGCAATCAAATGTTTACATATAGCATAAAGTTTCCAACTTTAAACAACTTCAGAACAGCCTCACAGCGACCAATACAGAACTACATTAAAGAAACCCAAAAGCAAAAAGCAAAGACAAACGAAGTTACCTAGAAGGAGACCATCCATGTCGAATATGACGTGAGTGATCGAACCTCTCCCGGCGTCTCCGACGGCGTTGACGGAAGTGGTTGACATAGCTGCTACGATTCGAGCTGAAGCTTTGGTCACTGATCTCCGCGGGAAACCTCTGGGAAAGGGAGGAATGAAGCTCGTCGGAATCGTATTAGAAGATCGGAGTGAGATTCTTTGAGCAGCGAATCTAGTTGGAGATGCTAACATAGTTCGACAACGTAGTAAACTTTGACCTGTGAGATATATATAAGCGTCATCATTAATTGGGCTTTAATTTTTTTATTGGGTCTTCTTTACTGGGCTTTACTTTAATCATGGGCTGTGGCTGGTAATTTGGGGGTTGGAACTGCGTCGTTTCATTAGCTCTGAGCTAGGCCTGTGCGTTTTTAATTCAATCCGAAGCGACCTTAACCCGAATCGAAAAAACCAAAACCGAATCCGAACTGTTTTACAAAAATATCCGAATGGGACTTATGAGCTTACTACTTTGGATTTTGGTTATAACCCGAACCGAACCAAAATTAGTTAAATATGTTAATGTTTTTATATATATTAAGGTGATTTAGATATTTTAGAGTATTCAAAATATTTTTGTAGTTTGTTTTATTTGTTATTTTTAATACTTTTTAGTTAATTTAGATAGTTTAACTAATTTTTAATTAGATTTGTAACTAATTTATATATTTTGAATTTTTTTGGGTCAATTTTCGAAGTTTTTAAAAATATATTTTTGTACGATTTTAAACATTGGTTAAATCCGATCCGAACCGAACCCGGAAGGAACCAAACCGAATCTGATCCGATAGTTAGTAAAAACCGAATGGTACTTATGAGCATAACACCGAAAATCCGAAAATCCGAATCATCCGGACCGAAACCGAACGTACCACCGAACGCCCAGGCCTACTTTGAGCAACCGAACAGAAAATTGGCATTTCTAAAAAAAAATTCTTTAACACATGATGTAATGTGTTGTGTTGAAAAGCAAAGGATGAACCAGCCAACTCTTAAATGGAGCACTTCACCGTCAGATACTCTGAAGTGTAATATAGACAGCATGTTGGTATGATGGTCCGGATTGATGTGGCATAGGATGGGTACCAGTTGCGAGCCAACTCAACTTATTACATGGGCCAAGTGCATAATAAACATAATGTTATATGGATCAATATGTTAATTTTTAGTCATTGTTCTGTAAAATACAAAGAAAACTTCTTCTTTTTTTACACAAATTCATGTGGGTCATATGACCGCCCTCACAAAGGGGTAGCTCCGCCACTGATGGGTACATCAAAATGATAAATTGTTAGTTATATGGTACAATGCAAAAGCTTTTTCTTGTTTTCAATCTTGCCTTGAATCTGAAGCTACTCTATTTTTTTTTTGCAATATCTTGCTTAGATAATATAAGGTCTGAAGATGTCCTTTTTGAAAGTGATTCTCGATTTTTTGTTGAAACCTCAAGAAAAAACTACAAGAACATGGTCGAGTTAATCGAAGTTTACAAATGAGATACATGGAAGGAGAAGAAGGGTGCTGAAGCCAAGGTTCAGGTCTCAAGGTAGACAAGTCAACTCTGTCAACTCTTGTTTTACATTGTATCATTGTGTGTACTTTGCAATCTTCGAATGAAAGTGGAGAACCTTCATGTAAGTTCTCAAGTACTAGTAAGGAAAAGAAAAAGTATGAGTCCAGGTCAGATAAAATTATAATGAACGTAAGAAGTCATAGTTTTCACAGCTTTTCCGACAAAAGCCTAATGTACATGCATCACCTCCAACTCACTTCTAAATCAAATCTTCTTTTAGTTTTCACCAAATCCCCAAAAAGTATACTAACAAAATCTACTCTTTTCAATTCGACTTTTTGGATACTTTCTTGTACACAATTATTATTTCCTGACATTAAACTTTGTTAGTTTATCTATTTTGGAAACTTCAACTCTCGTCATGTTCGTGGAAATGCGACTAGAGACCTCAAATCTTCTCAATCCATATTAACGATTAACATGTTCACAATATTATCATTTTTATCTATGCACAAAAACTCATAATGTATTTAATATTATCGATGGACGTATTCAATTTGTTTGGTCAGTTAGTCAATTAGCACAAGCATAAACTTTGTTGCTTCTCTATATTTCCCATAAATCTATAATCTATATTACAACAAAATTAAGAAATATAACAAAGTGACACCACATTTTGACATTTTTTTTTAAAAAAATAGGTGAGTCTATAATTCAACATGTGTTTATATTGAGAGGGCATTGATCTTCTTATCCAATGAGAAAGAGTTTTAACTTAGCAACAATCTATGATATTATTTTCCAACTCTTTTAACTTATTCCACTTGATGCAATCCGACTTAGATAAAGTTAATTCCATTTAAATTAAACTTATTCTATATGATACAAACAAAATATAAAGAAGGCTATTAGTTTATTGTCCATGTCTGATTTTTTAAAGTGGTGATAGATTGAGTGATTCAAAAAGAATGACATTTCACTATGTGATGGTTATGTGATAAATGATCATATATGAAACTGCACCAGAATAACTTTTGCTAATGAATAGTTAGATATATAACATTATGTTTTAGCCATTTAAAGAGGTTATGTACATTTTTAGTGGAGACAGTAAACCATGAATGCCCATTTTGTTTAAATAAATACACAAAGGAAAACTAATCACTATTCAAATGAAAGAAGAAAATGGATCTTACGGATAGGAGGAAATTGGTCAGGTCATTCAGTCAAGTGAATGACACATCGGCTTCATCCACTCATCTCTAATTTTGACTCATTTTTTGACTCTGTCTCTGACTCGCTACGAAGGCTGCTCCATTGTGTCCATGTTTTTACAGAGGAACATTGTCTGATTATATTCCATCGTCGAACAAAAGAAATATAAATATTTAATATAAACTGATAAGAATCAGTTCCATCAATCTAAAAGGTTACAGTTTTTTTTCGGATTTTTGAGCTTTCAAAAATATTTTATTATAATTTGTGTGTTTGACACATCTAAAATTTTATAGAAAAAATTGGTGCTAGTCTCCTATTTCAAATATAATGTTAAATCTAAATTTTTTTCTTTGACAAAAGTATAAACCCGATTTAATAATATTTAAATTAAAAATAATTATGTGAAAAAAAAACTTATGCTAAATACATTCAAATTTCTTATACTTTTTGTTTAGTAAAAGACATGTTTTACATTCAGAAAAATACAGGTTTGTCAGACTTGGAATATGTCTCTTATAATAACAAAAATAAATGTATATTTTTTGTTTTGTTGGTGACTAAATCAAGAATATTGAAATAATATGTAAATATCAAGGATGACTTTAATTAAAAAATGTAAAATTTAATTATTATTTTTTAGATTGGTCTTAACCCAAAGGTTTATGCCCAAAATATATGTAGCCAAAAGGTTTTAGTCCATAAAATCTAATTTTGGGTTTATGTAACTAACTCAAATCCAATAATTTATAGAACCAGATATAGACTTCAAAACTTAGATCCTGATTTTACATATTTAGTAAATTTTTATATTTGTACGCAATATCAAAATCAAGTTGGTGCAATGTGGTAAAAAGAACATTAAACAAAAAGATGATTTCATACAATTTATAGCATATAATTCTCTCTGTTCCCGAATGTAAGATTTTCTAGAGTTTATTTTTGTTCCACAAAAATAGAATTTCTATATTTTTAAAATACTTTATATACTTTTGAGAAACATTGATTGTGAATATTTGAACTGGTTAAATTTTATTGGTGGATATTGAAAAGTATATTAAAAAATAAATTGTTAATTAAATTGTAAACATTTATTATATTTTTAATAAACATTACTTTCGGGAAGGGAAGGAGTAGCAAATAAGGTTTGACATGTACTAGAGATCAGCTTATGCATATTCAATTGTAGATGTTAACTCTTATCTTCCACAGTAATTATCCATCTTATTAATGTTACATCACAAATAGATTTCAGTGACATGGTATAAATATGAATAACATGTTAGAAATTAAAATGACTACCATGTTATTGAAGAAAGTGACTACTTCATCTTGTATCACTACTAAACGGATCGTCAAATCACTATACTTCAGAACATTGTTCCCACTATGTAATAAGGTTACAACTTGTAACTGTTCATTTACTCAAAAGTCCAGCGAAATCCAAAACCGGATTTGAACATCGTTTCCTTTAGAGGAGAGAAGAGGATAATGTGTGCTTCACCTAGTAGCCTACCATATCCAAATCTCAAAACAAGTATGCACTGACTTGTATACATTATTAATCTCGGGATACTTGATCAACTAAAGTAGATAGTTTGAATACAAACTCACATACGGCCGTACATAATAATACATGATAACTGCATGCCACTCAACAAAACATCACTGATATTCTATAACACTTCTATTATTATAAGTCATATAACATATCATATGCCAATGGTTTATCCAATGATTCTCTTTGCATTTTCTGATCCCCACATACAAAAAATCTCCAGCACCACCATTGTCTCTTTTCAACTAACTCTCTAAATCCTCTTATTCTTCCCCATTCACTTTAGCTCACTTCTAAAAGTTGACTTCCCAAAAAGGAGAAAAAGAAAGACAAGGATCACAACTTTCACTTTGTGTAAACATAGAATGTTAAAACTTAAGTACAATGGAACATTGAATCACTTAATCTTCACTATTCTTGCAAATGCTGTCCTCAATCTCTTCTTCTTCTCCATAAGGACTGTCCAAAGCCCTCTTCTCCTGCTCCTCCGCGTCATCAGCCACCGCCAACATCCCAATTTGACCCCCTTAACTTCCCATTCTTCTCGTTTCTCTCCACCCTTCTTTTCATATCCTCCAACAGCTCCCTCACAGCCCTCTCTTTATCCCTCCGATTCTTAATAAGAGCCTCGCTTACGTCAGCGGGCGTAATCTCCGCCTTATCCACCACCCTCTCAAGCTCCTTCAAAACGTCGTCGCTTAAATCTCCTTCCTCGTATCCCAAGTAATTCTTCAACAAGATCTTAACCGAAGCAAACGTACAGTAACTCATGTAGATATGCATATCCATCCTCCCGCTTCTAAGCAAAGCAGGATCAAGCTTCTCAATGTGATTGGTCGTGAACACAAAGATCCTCTCGCTTCCACAACAAGACCAAAGCCCATCGGTAAAGTTCAACAAACCGGACAAAGTGATCGTGTTCCCATTCCCCTCATCGCCTCCTAAACCGGACCCGGTTAACATCATCTCCGGTTCATAATAACTCTGTTTCTTCTTGCTCCTCCGGTTCTTTAATTCGATCGAGCAGTCTATATCCTAGATCACAATTATCGACTTCGAGCTCGTCTTCATCAACAGCTTCCTCAGCTCCGAGTTGCTTCTCACCTCGGCGAGCTCAAGATCGTAAATGTCGTAGCCGAGATAGTTAGCCATGGCTGCGATCATGCTTGATTTACCTGTTCCCGGTGGTCCGTAAAGCAAGTACCCTCTCTTCCAAGCCCGGCCGGTCTTCCGGTAAAAAGACTCACACTCGGCGAAGTCTTTGAGATCCTCCATGATCCGTCTCTTCTTCGCAGGGTCCATCGCCAGCGTCTCGAACGTGCTGGGATGCTTAAAGGGAACAGACTCCCAAGGGAGGCCCCTCGAGTCCATACCCCCACCACCGCGCGAGTTCGTGTAAAGAAGCCGATCTTGATTCTTGCGGCGAATCTCGTTAGCCGTCTCCATGATGTGGTCCAGGTAAGAGTCGAGGATAAAGCTTTTGTATTTCTTCTCGATGCGGAGCGTGAAGCCGCGCTTCTCATCGGGCATTGGGCGCCACGCGAAGGTCTGAGTTTGTCTCTGCGCGACGACGTGCTCCCAGAGGACGGTGGCGGAGTCGAAGGTGTCGGCGATGGAGTCGTTGTTGGAGAGGGCGAATGTGGTGGAGGAGGAGTTGGTGGCGCGGATGAGGCTGAGACGGTTGGAGGTGACGGTGGAGGAGGCGGAGGAGGTTAGGTAGAGCTGGACGGCGTCGTAGAGCTCGTTGGTGTTGACGCCGTCGATCTCCGTTATGTCGAAGTAGCAGTAAGAGGAGAAGAGTTGGGAGAGTCTGTTTAAGTGTTTGGTGACGGCGAAACGGAGCTCCGGTGGGAAGAGTGAGTTCATGAGGGTCTGGCAGAAGGCTAGAACGCCGAGAAGGGAGGCTAGAGAGGTCCAATACTCTTTCATTGTCTTTGAGAGAGAGAAACAGATGTGTGTTTTAATGGATAAGTTGAAAAGGTGATAACTTTACGGCTGAAGCAAGTTGAAAAGGGTGACAACTTTGATTGAATTGTCTCGTAATAATCAAATTGTTAGATTTTGAATAGAGTTTTCTTGAACAACGAGTCTCTTGTTTTTTTCCAGGAGGAAGCTTTTAGTGATCAAGCTTGTGATGAAGCAGCTGGATGTAACTTAGAGAAGAAAAAACAAAGTGGGTTTTCTCTCAATTTATACATACAATTGAATTGCTTTGACAAACATTTGGTTTTTTTTTTTCTGGGGAAGAGAAAAAATTAATAAATGAGACAAAAAAAAAGCTTTTAAATATAGGGAGTTCATACTTCATAGGGCCATTTAGATATTTTTTGGTAGTAAAAAAAAAAGGAATTAAAACCCCTTAAAAGTAATTGGGACCATTATGGATATAAATGCTTTGACCAAAAATGAAGGAAAGACAATGAATTTTGATACGACTTTTTACTGAAATAAGGACTTTTTTGGAGATATACGTCTAAATATAAATATAAATATAAGTTGACAAAAAAAATACGTCTAAATATAAACTCCAGATTTTGTCCAGGACTAAATGTTATAGATTTTGTCAAAATTATAGTCCAATTAAGGCCATTCATATATAAAGGTAGTAAAAAGGAAATATAGTTGAGGTGTTAATAATAAGGTGAAGAACTGATAGGAATTCAAAGATTTTCAGACAATTTGATTTAAGTTTAAATGATTTTTACGGATTATAGTTATAAGTAGTTTTTTTGTTACAGAATCCATTATGACAGATTTTAATGCAAATCATGACTTGACAAATACTATTATCACAAATAATTACAGAGTTATTACTCTACAAATTAATATTTTTTCCTTTTCATAAGATGTAAAACTAGGGCTGGGCAAAAAATTCGAATCCGAAGAACCGAATCGAATCCGACCCGAAAAAAATAGTATCGAACCCGAACCGAAATTGATTAAATATCCGAACGGGTTCAAAATTTTGGTATCTAAAGAACCGGAACCGAACCCGACCCGAACCGAAGTATTCCGGTTACCCGAATGTATCCAAAATTGATTTCTATACCATATTATATAAATATATTTTAGATTTAATGTCTATTAAAAACATCCAAAATATATAAGATATTTTAAATTGTCCAAAATAATTTAAAATATATACTAATAGTCAAAAGTAAATGTCTAAAATATATTCAAAACACCAAAATATTTAAAATATCTATTGATTATCTATCCAAATATTCAAACCAAATCAAATTATGTGTTAAATTTAGGTATTTTGACATATGTTATTCAAATTTGTATGTAATATAATATTTTGTTTATAGATTTTGAGAAAGTATATAATAAATTTTAAAATTTAAAAAATAATTTTAATGGGTTATCCGAACCCGAACCGAACCCGCAAAGATCCGAACCGAACTGAAACTTAGAAATATCCGAATGGAGCTGAAATCTTTGATTCCGAAAACCCGAAACCCGAATAGACCCGAACCAAATACGAATGAATATCCGAACGCCCACCCCTAGTAAAAACTGTTGTGCTTTGTCTTAACTTATATCTATTTTCTAATTTTGATAAAAAGTTTATATATGTTTGATATTTTGTGATTTTAAATTTTGACTGTTTTCTTATTTTTTGAAAAAGTTACTTAAATATTAAATAAAAGTTATGTTGATAAAAATCATATTGGTTTCTTTGATTTTAGATTCTGCAATTTTTATTGTTGAAGTATCTAAATAAATTAAAAGAGAAGGGATACGGAAATATGTTCACAAGTTAATCATCACGGTTCTGTTGGCTAAAGGTCCAATGACTTTGGTCAACAGAGTTGTAAATGCTTAAAACGTTTCTTGTGGAGTAAAATAAAACGTTTCCATATTTACACGTTTGTGTCTCATACGAGAAAAAAAAAGTTTGTGTCTGGGGGTTAACACAATAATGTTGAAATCCGTTTCACATGCGGCGGTGCCTAATAACTGTAATTATTATTGGATTGTAATTTTGAAAAGATATGACAGATGGTTTGAGAACGTTTAATCAATTGTCTGTTGCACAGCATCTGTCTTTTGGATCAAACGAAATACTACTATACGTATACACTTGTTTTCTCAGGCAATAGACTAATCATATATTTATTGTTACGAATAATTTTGCAGTTACTTGAAGATACACAAACTACATTTTAGCGTCGAATCAATAACTAGTCACCCCTTTACACGCATTAATCTATACATTATTCTGGATTAAGAAATTAAAAGATTAACAGTGTAATTAATTACGAGGACTTATGCGAGTAAGAGGCATAAGATGTTGAAGGCGGAGGAGACGACGAGTACGAACACCGTGGCGGCGATGTAGTTTAAAATGATGTCACTTCCAATCTGTCGCTATAGTTAGCCAAGAATCGTGAGTTCTATTCATCTCTTCTAGTAATGGGTAATGATTAGCTGGTCAGTTTTGTTGTACCTTGTAAGAAGTTATACTATAATATATAGAAATTTTGATTTTCTGGATTTTAGGCTATAAACATTACAAAAATTACGATCAATAATTCCAAACAATGTTGATGAATTTCTTAAACAAAAAGCTGCTGGAGAGGAGACCAAGTTACTTGCTCTGCTCCTGGGATAGGCCTGAAACCTAATTCTTAGTGAAACAAACTTGCCATGTTTGTGGGATGACACTTGGCTGTTCATTCATTAATGTATCTAATGGGGTAGACGCTACTCCATTGTGCAATCGTCTGTTTCCTTCATGCCATAATCTTTAGAGTAGTGTTTGCATTAATACTAGCTAGGTCATTTAAGGACATGCGGAGTCTATAAGATTTTTTTTATTATTGTTGTGTGTTCTATCTTTCTTTATAGTGTGTATCTTTTAGAACACTGATGTTTGCGTAAACACTGGACGCAAAATAAACAACCACAGCTCAACAGAATTAATAAACAGTCAGGCCTAATACCTGCGAGATAAAATGTATTATCAAGTACAACTTTTTATTTTCTCAGTAACATTATATATGCGTGTATTATCACATCGCAGAAACACTTGAAAAAAAAAAGAGAGAATAAATCAAAGTAACATCACAAGAATCAAATAACACGAAGGGCAAATAAAACAAAAGTTTTTGAGGAAAATGCTCGAAAATTGTCATAGTAGGAGGATCAACCAAAGTTTTCAAAGGTAACACTCCTTGGCAAAACCCTGAGGGAACCTCTTGTAATCGGTACAATAGTTGTAGATCAGGAATTCTTTTTGCACCCAGTTCATCTGTCCGATCTGGTGGTTATTGAGAGTGGTCCACATCCACGAGTTTTTGTTTCCGTCACAAGTCACCCATGTCAAGTTTGATGTCCTGCTACATGAGCTTTTGTCGTCGAAGTTCCTGTAATGTGCTCTGAATGGTGCGTTGCTCCAGTCGGTCTTCACGCGACCGCCTTGCGTGGCCCAGTCATCAGCTTCCCAAAGGCTTGAGTATATCTTCATGGGTTGGGACGTAGGGTAAGCCACTCCATTTTTCTCGTTGTTCTTGAACACCCGAATTGGGATCCCATCCACAAGAAAGCTTCATACACAAAAAAAAGTTTATCAAAAACATGTCAAGTGATTCTAGACGTTTCAAAATGCCAAAAAATCATTTTTACAACTAATATTCCTACGCGTATATAAAAATAACATAACAATAGTCAAGGGATCACTGAAAATAATATGGGATTAGACATGTCAAAGTGATCGTAAGCCTTGTATCAACGAATAAATGAAAACATATATTTTTGGATAATAATCTATTTCTCCATCATAACTTTTATACAGCCCCACATCTACACAAAGTTCCATGCCATATTTTTTTTTATACTAACTAATATTACCCGTTGTTATCAATGTAGGGTTTCCTGATAGACTATAATACTCACATGATGTTAAGAGGGTTCCAGTGGACGGTGTAGGTGTGGAAATCAGCGGTGGGATCGAACCAGAGGCGGAACTGCATCTCGCGGTCACCTTTACCTCCGGTGAAGACATTGGTGTGGATAGTGTAAGGCTGTCCTGTGACATTTCCCAAGAACTCAAAATCAATCTCATCCCATGTCGCACCTTTAGACGAAAGCTGCCACAAAATGTACAATATTAGGAGATAATTTCATTTATTACCTGACTAGTTCTCATATGAGCAAGAACACTAATATCAAATCATTTTCACAAGGAGATTCCTTACGTAGTAGGCGGTTACGGTACCAGCTGAGTTTCCAGCGACAAGCTTGAGCTTCATGTCGATCTTACCGTACAAGTATTCCTTCTTGGACTGAAACCCTGAGCCGGAGACCTTGTCAAGAGTGCAAGTGAGAAGCTGCCCACTCTCGTATACGTCGGCACGGCCATCTCCCCAAGTGATATCAAAGCTGTCGTAGAAGCTTCCGGCAGATGCAGCGGCAACAAATAAGCCAAACCATAGGAAAGACAACAACAGAGGCTTTTTTGATGCGGGAACCGCCATTTTATGCCCGGTAACTCTGTTGTTCCTTGCCGTGGAAGATAAGTGTTGGTCGATGGATTAAGATGAGTTGGAAATGAGAGTTTATATAAAGGGAGTTTCGTGGAGGCACATCATCTATCGACGTGGTAGTCTTAAACTTTGTATTTACTAGTATTTAAATTAAGAATTATTCGACCTTACAGGGTTAAATTAAGAATTATTCGGCCTTGCACGGTTCAACGTATAGGCAAGTTCATGGACTGTTTGTGTCTAAAGTGTTTTATTTCTTCAATACATTAATATTGTCTATCTGTCACCAAAATATATTTTATTTTGTATTTTCTCAATATTAGTTTAGATCAACATGCCATTTGTTAAATTGAAAGGGTTGAAGAATTATACCGTTATCGGATTAATTAATTAATAATAGTCAAATAGCTTATAATTTATAATTTTTGCTTGAGGAATCAATAAAAGGAATCTAAGAAAACGATATTCGGTAACTTTCTAGTTTTTTTTTTTACTTTTTTTATATCAAAACAAAGTGAAATACTATACTTCTCTAACCAGATATGAAAAATCGTTATTGATTGATGGCTAAAGACCATCAGATATAATTATTATTAGGTATAGATAGAAAAATGGCGAACCACTTCTATCGTTGGATCACGCTGCATCCAATTAGACACACTACTTCTTGTTAAGGATCTTGCAACGAGCTTCCTGGCTATGCATGAGGCTTTTGAAGGGTTTAGGTTTCTGATTTATTCAATTTGGACTTGAGATAATCATTTAATTTGTCTGAGATAAAAGGGATTCGGGATTCCGTTTAATGTGTTCTCATAGTGGTAAGACTTTAATTTGTCTAGGCCTGCATTCCTAAAATTTCTCAAGTAATATATAAAACTCATACGTTTTATCCACGCATCCATTCAATTTTTTGAATTGAAACTTTTTATATTTATCATTTGCATTGTATACATGTACTTACTTACTTACATAAAAGGAATATAAAATTTGTGACCAAACACAAGATACTTTATTTTTAACAACATCCCCTATATATTATTTGTGAAACATTACAACTTCTTTTTGTAGCCACGTGTCATCACTAGAATGATTCTTAGAATAATTAGAGAAATATGTTGGTCCATCTAATTATATAATAAGTTTTTTACTAAACTAACCATAAATTCATTATTAATATCATTTATTATTTCCTTAAATAAAGATTACAGAATTGCCTAATGTGGCTAAAGTATATATGACAATTAATGATTTTGAATAATAAAGATCTGATAAAAAAATAATATATCTTCTATCAAATTTGTTTAATTTTAAACTATTAAAATAATTTTAAAAAATCACAATAACAATATTATAAAAATTTAGATTTTTCTGTATATGTTATATTTTGAATTTTAAAAAACGACTATAAATTACTAAAACTGTTAAAAGTCTCACATTCAAATTTTGCGATCCATTGTTTAAATTTTTTGTTATGACAAAATACAAATGATTACAAAATCATATAAATAAAATTCTAATTTAATTAATCATTAAGATTAAAATATATATGTATATATATCATTATAAATTAAACTATAAACCATATTGAATAAATAAATATCTTAATTTCAAAATTTACTTTGAATAAATTTTTTTGATAAAAGTTTTGAACTAACATTGATAATTGTTTTTAAATTATAAAATTACTAAAATTATTAATCCCACAATGAAAATTTTGTTATCAGTAATTTAAAGTTTTTGCTATTAAAGATGCACATGATCAAAAAAACATATGAGTGGAAAGCATCATTTAATATACATTAATATTAAAAATATACTATGTATGTTAATATCATTTACATTTAATTACATATCCTATCAAATTTTAAAAAAATTGTTTGGATTAATAAAATTGATTTATACGTTCGCACCAATTTAATTATATATGTAATAGTTACTGACTTTTAATTATTCAATATATATTTATTATTTCATAATATGTAAGAACATATAATACATAAAATAATTTATATATATAATGTTTATTCCGCGCAAGACGCGGATCTTAATCTAGTATTTATTAATTAGATTGTGAAAGGGTAATACAAATATTTAACCAACCAAGGAGGTACTTTATATGATGAATGAAGAATTAAGTATTATTTTGGATCTTAAAGCTTTACGCAGCTAGACACTCTCGTGGAAGACCTTGAGGGAACCTCTTAGCGTCCGTACAGTAATTATAGATAATGTAGCTACGCTGCACGCATCCGGCATCTCATCCGTTCTTGACGTGTGGAGTCTAACTCCTGCGACAACCACGAACCACTACTACTCCCTTGCTCTGACCCGTTGGGGCATATTGGAGAGTATCTTGCGAACCAATTGTTATGGACCGTTGAAGTCCAATTATGAAGTGAAGTCCATGAAATCTATGAAACCCAAACCGAAGAATATTATATAAATCCATTTATAATAAAGATTAGTTATTTTAGATATATATATCATAAGATTTAGATAAGTTCTATATTGAGATAGGTCTAAGTCTTGTGTATATATACAATTCTCTTACACCATTAAGATTCCATGTTCTTAGGGAACAAAGTCCCTTTAGATTCCATGTTCTTGAATTTTCTTACCGGAGTTCCATCTAAGGAGAATCTGATTGATATAAGGAAAACAAACTAGATTGGATCCAAAAACGTTACATATGAGTTGAGAAAAAGTACGAGAAACGTGCTTTTCGTAGTTGGGCATTTATTCTGATATTTATTGGGTCTTTAATAGACGCATATTAATAAATACACTAATGAGCTTTATAGGCCCACTGTAACTTCAAGGTGCAGCTTGAGGAAGACCCCATTGTCCCTAGGCATCTATATTCTCTCTTCTACACGTGAAGCAATATGCTGGATCTTCAGTAATCTTCAGCAAACTTGCATAATCCGTCTCAAGTCTATCTGAAAATATTATCTTCTCTCTTATGTTGGACCGGCCCGGAAATATTTTAGGCTGGAAGCATCACATTTTATTTTGGGCCTGTTACTGAATAATTTCAAAGGGATAAAAGTAAATAGAAGGAAAACGAGGCCGATGCATTTCGAACCAAGCACCAGAAAGAGATTAATTTCACCAATATACCAACTACGCTACTGAAGATATTGACATAAAAAGGCCGAAATAATATAACTTATTCAAAGGGCCGGAAGCATATGCTTCTTTCGCTTGTACCCAAGGCCGCTATAGCGGCAAAGGAAACCGTTCAGCTCCACGTAAATTACAAAAAAAGGCGTTTACGACATCGTATGTTGTCCTTAAGACATCATCCCAATCTACTAACTGACACATGATCAATCTAAGAAACATCGATATGATATATTGGGATGAAGGAGCCAAAAGGGAAAGTCTCGTGTCTTTTTAATGCAAGGGATCTTCCAATTCCTCTCCACGTTCATTATAGCTTGTAAATTTTCAATTTTCTGTTTTTAAGGGATCAAGTTAGAGAGTAATCAACTAGTGATATTTTTTCTCTGTTCCAAACATTTGTGTGTCTTAATTTTATACTAAATGATCAATGTAAAAATATTTTTTTGTGGGTCAGAGAAAATCTATTTCTTTTGCTTATAAAATAACAAAAATAATTATATTTGGTATCAAGGATATAGTAGAGAAACAGCATAGAAAGAACGGATTTTTCACAAATATTGTTGTTTTTGTCTAATTGCGTCGATTGTCACATGTTCACATAAACATACCAGGACACTCTAAGGAAATGGCGTACATAATTGCTACAATCATTGACCGCTTGCCTCACACTAAAACAGTCCAGTCGCTGTAGTCACTATTCACATTGTACTGATTTTCCCAAAGATAATAATTTGTTTGTCCAACGATAAAGATAAACAGGAAGAAGGATAAATGTCTTTTTTTGAAACACTTAAAAGGATAAATGTATTTGGGCTATTTGTTCTTTTATAAAACTTGTTGATAAGTTATCAATCTATTTAGAAAATTTTGAGTAGAGATGCAACGAGAATTTAACAACTTCGGCTCGCCACAACGAGCCAACGACGACACCATCAAGATCTTGGTTCGTGTCGTTGTTACTAATTCTCTTCAATTTTCTTTCACTTGATGACCACTTAGGCCGAGTCTCTAGTTATGACCGAACTACCATCGGTAACAATTCGACATCACAACGATATATGTAGCTAGTTAAGCAGCTCATAAGTACTTAAGCATCATAGTAGTTACTAATCATCTATTCAAGTTCTCCTTCTTGACCCATAAACGGGAAAATAGTGGAGAATAAGTTTAAAAAAAAAACAAAACCATACGAACGATGCATAAACATCGTTTAAGCAGACAAAAATAATGAAATAAAAGTTATAAAACCCTGCTGCACAAAAAAAAAGTTATAAAACCCAATTTTATCCCATCCGCTCCTCTAAGGTCCGCATAACTATGACCCGACCGGTCCGTTAACAGTTCAGAGTCCATAATGATTGTTCTGTTTTTCAAGTTCCAGTGTTCTGCCCCACCACTTGATCACTAGCCACTTCTTCCTTATGATCGCCGCAAGTACAACTGTAGTCAGACCTATTCGCCGGCGTAGCCAAGTAAGTTGGTTTGACATCGCCGGCCATGATGACGAGAAACTTCTCCGGCATCGCCGTGGTCCTGTCCTTGTGAGTGTCGCAGTCGGATTTGCCATCATCTCCGTCCTCTAGATCTCTCTCAGACGAACCAGAGAGTCGCCAGTAAGAACAAGCGAGTATGAGGAGAGCGAAGGCGATGAGAGCAAACATGGCGGCCAAACCACCGAAGAGATAAGGAACCGGAGAGTGCCACGGCGATTGAGGCACCACCATGGAAGAGCTATGATTGTTTCCTTTATGATTTTTGTAATATTGTCTTCCTTCCATTGTCTGCGTGTGTTTTTCAAAGTGAATAATTGAAATGTTTTTTTTTATTATTAATAAAGTGGTGGAAGAAGGGATAGTGTTGTGAGGGGCATTTATAGAAGAGAGTAAAGGGAATTATCGTTTAACGCATTTGATTGTGCATGACGTTTCATTTATTATGTTTATCATTCTTAATATGCATATGGTATTTTTTTTTTTTTTTTGAAAAAAGGGCTTTTTGCATATTACTAAATCCAAGCAGTATGTTGCTAAAACAAAAATTTGAATGTCTTCATGAATGTATGTTTGTGGTCCTGATTAATGCTTCCAATTTCTAGTATAACTGGGAGAAGTTTTTCTTAATCAAATAACATTCATTAATTATATGTACTATTTTAATGAGTGAGTAGTAACATAATTAATTTTATGGGGAATCGTCTACTATTGGTGAAGTGAACAACTTCAATTCATGGTATAGAGATGTAGCTTTTCCATCTTTATTCACATGATTTTGGGGGTTTTCCTCGTTTTGGGTGAATAACTATAACTTAATTCAGTTGGTTTTCCTGATATGTCTCCATTTTAGTACTTTAGCAAAGGTTTAAGTTTAGCGGTGGATTCAATAGACCTTAAAATGCAATAATGGGTTGAGGTTGAAGGGAAGAATTGTTTAATAATATTTTATTTTGGTGTAAATTGTTTAATAATCTTGTTATGGCGATTTGTACACAAACTTCACTGTTTTTGAAAAATACAGTAACAGTATTTAACTAAAACTAAATAAAAACCAATAATTCTTGTAGATTAAACAGAAAACTACGACTCCACATATACGAAAACAACTTTAAAATTACAGGAGTTGGTAGTTCAACCAGTTTGATAAAAATCAGCAAAAATTCGAAGTAATGCACAATTTCTATTGTAATTTCATCCAAAATTACTATGGAACATAAAAACACAACAGAACTTATACATTAAATTTATGTTGCCAAAAACAAAAAAAAAGCTAAATTCTAACGGAGGGGAAGTAACCGTAGTAAACGATAATGCGAAGATATCGTTGAATTCTGAGAATACCCGCTATCCAAATCCAAGCCTTCTTAAGTCTATTGAATTCTTAAAGAATGCCCAGAAGTAAGGATTCAAGAGTTTGTTTAAAACCAAAACTCTAAGTATATTAATCAATAATCAAAAAGTTGTATCTCTCACAAAGCCGAGATGATACTTTATATAGCGATAATAAAATCCTAAACTTAAAAGAGATTAGATCAATTGATCATTATCTCAACTTATTTAAAATACTAACACCAAAATATAAAAGGAAACAATAACACCAAAGCGTAAGAGGAATATGATGTACGCTACATCAGGTCCCCCCGTACGGATGATTTTTCCACGAATCTGGTCAGTGTCGCATCATCTGGTTCGAACTTGAACAAGTGCTTAACATTAAAAACTTCAGCGGTGTGGACGTGAGGAGGAAGGGCGAGGCGGTAGGCATTCACATTGATTTTCTCGAGGATCTCCACCGGTCCAATCTTCCGAGGTTTCAATTTGTTGTACTGGCCCGTTGCAAACCTTTCTTTGGTCAAGACTGCCCAGACGTTATCTCCTACGTCAAAATGGACCTCCCGACGATGTTTATCAGCCGCAGCCTTATACTGTCCGGTTGAATCCACCAAGTTATCGTAAGCAAGCGCCTGAACCTGTGTCAGTTCGGTGAGAATCTCCACCGCACGGCCATGGAACTCCGCTGGATTAGGAAGGGTAGTTAAAGCAATGAGACTGCGCGGAACATAGCCGTACACGACCTTGAAGGGACTGAAACCAAGACTCCTATTATGGGCGTGACTGTGAGCAAACTCGGCTTGACATAAACAAGAATCCCACGAGCGAATGTTGTCTCTAACCAAGCAACGCAGTATATTGCCCAACGAACTATTGACCACTTCAGTCTGGCCGTCGGACTGCGGATGATACACAGAACTCATGTTCAAACTGGTTTTGAGAAGTTTCCAAAGAGACCTCCAGAAGTGACTTATAAAACGCGAATCACGATCAGATACGATCGAAGTAGGAAGGCCATGAAGTCTATAGACCTCCCGAAAGAACAAAAGAGCTATTTGGACCGCATCAGTTGTCTTTTTACAAGGGATGAAGTGCACCATCTTTGAAAACCGATCCACCACAACAAATATCGAATCATTGCCTCGTTGTGTACGCGGAAGCCCAAGGACAAAGTCCATGCTCAAGTCACTCCACGGTTGTGTTGGTACCGGCAAGGGCAAGTAAAGCCCCGCATTTGATGTTTGTCCCTTCCCTTGTTGACAAGTCGTACACCTAGTAACAAAACGTTCGACATCCCGACGCAGACCACGCCAGAAGTAAGACTCGGCGACCAATTTCAATTTTCAGTCTCGACCAACGTGACCTTCGCCGTGTTGTTCCTTGATGATTTGCAAACGTAAACTA
The DNA here is from genome assembly GCF_020379485.1 of Brassica napus. Classification (NCBI taxonomy): domain Eukaryota; kingdom Viridiplantae; phylum Streptophyta; class Magnoliopsida; order Brassicales; family Brassicaceae; genus Brassica; species Brassica napus. The sequence continues at coordinate 50,205,782 of NC_063450.1, read as the reverse complement.
CTCTCAGGCACACACAAACGATTGCCGCGAAAGATGAACTGATCCACCAAAGCGTACTCGGTGACTATTCTGTTCGCTAGGTCCGACCATATCGGCCAAAGAAAGCATCTGAAGCATATAGCTCCGAAAGACATTCAAAACCCGGCACCAAAACGTGAAATGTGGCGACAAGAGAGTATTGTCGACTGAGCGCATCAGCGACCTTGTTCAACTTCCCCGATTGGTGTTTAATAACGAACGTAAACTGTTGAAGATAAGTCGTCCAAGAAGCATGTATATCGGAGATCTTGTCTTGTGTCCCTAAGTACTTTAAGGCAACATGATCTGTAAACAAAACAAACTCCTTGTGTGCCAAGTAATGACGCCAATGTTTGATAGCTTGCACTATTGCATAGAACTCGACGTCATATGTACTATACCGAGCTCTTGCGCCGGCCATCTTCTCACTGTAATAGGCAACTGGGTGGCCTTGCTGGCTTAAGACAGCCCCAATCCCCAACTTGCTAGCGTCACAGTGAAGCTCAAACGGTAACTCGAAATCTGGAAGGACCAGGATATGAGTTGTTGTAAGCTTAAGTTTGATGAGCTCAAACGCATGAGACGCTTCTGGCGACCATGAGAATGACGTCTGCTTCATGCAATCGGTAACGGGAGCCATGATTGCACTGAAGTTGTGCACGAACCTCCGGTAGAAAGAAGCTAAGCCATGGAAGCTTCGTACCTCTGTGATCGTCGTCGGTGTGGGCCACGAGGAAACCGCCTCTACTTTCTGTGGATCGTCGCGCAGACCCGCGGCTGACACCACGTATCCGAGAAACAAAACCTCTGACACTCCAAACTCGCACTTGTGTTGTGCAATAAAGAGTTTCTCCTTGCGCAACACTAGCAATACTTCACGGAGATGGAGAAGATGATCCTCTAAAGTCAAACTAAAAATAAGTATGTCATCGAAGTAGATGACGACAAACTAGCCAATGAATGGGCGAAAAGCCTGATTCATGACTCGCATAAACGTACTCGGGGCGTTTGATAGCCCGAAAGGCATGACCAGCCATTTTCCATTCGTCGCCTGGTCTTATGCGAATTTGATGATATCCACTCTTCAAATCCAATTTGGTGAACAACGAAGCCTTGCCAATTTGATCAAGAAGATCGTCTAACCTGGAAATCGGAAATCTGTATTGAGTCGTAATCTTGTTTATCGCACGACTATCTACACACATCAGCCATGTTTTATCTTTCTTGGGAATTAATAAAGCAGGGACCGCGCACGGGCTTAGGCTTTCGCGGACGTACCCTTTTCCGAGCAGCTCCTCGACTTGTCGTCTCAACTCTTCGTGTTCTTCCGGACCCATGCGGTAGTGTGCTCGGTTTGGTAAGACTGCGTTTGGAACAAGATCGATGTGATGTTGAATTTCCCGAAGTGGTGGTAAACTTGTCGGTAACTCAGCTGGGAACAGATAGTTGAACTCTTGAATGAGTGAAACAAAGGCTGGTGGGACGGTCTCCTTTCCTTTAAATGTACAAGTAGAGTTAAATAAGGCAGTTCGTTGCCATGCTTCAGTTGATTTTGGCGCCATGCAGTTTCTGCGTAACATTAAGAATGTTCTGGTGTCTCCCACTACTTGTTCCTCGTCGGCTTCCTCTTCTTCGGTATCATAAACATGATCATCGTTAACTTCTTTTTCGTTGGACAGCAAGCCCCGTCGTCCAAGAGTTGGACAGGCAGTTTGGATATGACTGCGTTCTCCGCAGGTAAAACAACGCAATGCGTTGGGACGAGATGGGCGACCTTCAGCAGCCGGAGTAGTTTCATGAGGGCGTGTTGTTTGTCGTGTCGTGTCGGTAGTATTGCTGTCGTCGGCTGTGGTTGATGTGTTTCGTTGCTTATTGGTTCCCGACCATTGGTTAGTGGTCGGACGAGATTGCTGCTCAACCAATAAAGCTCGTTGACGAGCTTCTGAGACCGAGCAAGGATCAAACTGATGCAGCATCGTTTGTAGTTGAGGACGTAGCCCTGCGATGAATCGTGCCACCAATTGATCCTCTGAGTCGTGAATATCCACCCGTGTCAGCATCTGATAAAACTCCGTCGAGTAGTCCTCCACAGATCGTGATCCTTGTCGAATGTTATGAAACTTTTGGAATAACAACCGTTCAAAGTTATATGGAATGAATGTCTTCCTCATATGTTTCTTGAGTTTATCTCAAGCTCTTATTTTATCTTTTCCCCGTCGAGTACGCGAAAGTTTGAGTTGACTCCACCATGAAGCAGCATGACTACGAAATCGCGTGGCCACAAGAGGAACTTTTTTATTGGCCGGTACCTCCTTGAATTCTATGAATTCCTCTACTGCGACGAACCAATCCAGAAGGTCCTCAGGTTTAGCTCCGCCATGGAACTCGGGAATGTCTAGCTTGATGCCTGAAGTCCAGTGAACATCATCGCCGTTTCTGTGTTGACGAACACGAGCCTGGTGTTGATTGCGTTGCTGTCGCGGATTGTTGATGTCATCGCCAAAAGGGTTGTCAGCATCGGAATCCACCTCGTTCTCTTCATACACAGGATTTTGATGTCGATTATTACGTTGTTGGGGTGCTGCGTTTGCTGTAAACGCTGCTTGAACTCCGGTTTGAATTGCTTCAGCCATCGTTCGTCTCATGTTATCTTGGAAATTTTCCTGAAAATCTTCCAGGAATTGTTGCATCTGTGTCCACTCGTTTGGACGAGGTGCCATTAAAACCGAAGATCGATAATCACAACTAAAATTGTAATCAAAGGTCTCTGATACCAACTAACGGAGCGGAAGTAACCGTAGTAACCGATAAACCGATAATGCGAAGATATCGTTGAATTCTGAGAATACCCGCTATCCAAGTCTTCTTAAGTCTGTTGAATTCTTAGAGAATGCCTAGAAGTAAGAATTCAAGAGTTTGTTTAAAACCAAAGCTCTAAATATATTAATCAATAATCAAAAAGTCGTATCTCTCACAAAACCGAGATGATACTTTATTTAGCGATAATAAAATCCTAAACTTAAAAGAGATTAGATCAATTGATCATTATCTCAACGTATTTAAAATACTAACACCAAAATAGAAAATGAAACAATAACACCAAAGCCTAAGAGGAATATAATGTAAGCTACATCAAATTCCCATATATAGAACTTATAAATTAAATTTGTGTTAGTTTTGTGGATATTCAATTCAACAATATGACTGATATTCGTAGATTGGCATACATCATTGATATATTATTCTATATATTATTGTAAATAAATGTGGAATTCTTAACAACATTTATAAAAATATATAGTAAGTATATAGTGAGCTATTGGGAATATATATTCGCTAGGAAATGAAATAGTAGAATGAGTATACGTAACGGGCGGGTTTGGTTCTCAGCGTCAGCTTCCACCATGTCTTACACACGGATATTCCGTTAGTTTCCAATCACTTCTCTCGCGTTCCCCATTTCCACATTCTTCCTCTCTTTTTTTGACAACCATCTCTTTTCTTCTTAGTTTATTAATTTATGTTTTCTTATTATTCTTTGATGTGTCCACTAGTATTATCTTAAGCACTAATATATCATTAAGTCGAGTGAAAGGAATTTCTAAGGCAAACCATTTTTTAAAGCATCCACGCCAACAATGTTGAAAGATTAATATTCCAACCTAATCCTCCTCTTACATTAACCTACTGAGATTAACTCTCATTTTCATTTCTCACATGTGTACAAACACACACACACATATATATATATATATATATATATACACACGCACATACATAACAGTTATGTGGTGGAACCGGAACACATTAGTCGAATGATCCTTTTCATATTATTATATATCAAGTTTCTAATAAGTTTATCAATTTTATAACCATAACCAAAATGTTTTAGGTATCCCCTATATATTAATTGAGAAACATTACAATTTCTTATGTAGCCACGTGTCATCAGTAGGATGATTCATAGAATCATTAAAAAAATAGGTTGGTCCATCTAATTATATAATAAGTTTTTCATTAAACTAACCATAAATTCATTATTAATGTTTTCTATTATTTCCTTAAATAAAAGTTATGCAATTTCCTAATATGGCTATATGATAATTAATGATTTTGAATAACAAAGATTTTATAAAAAATAGTGTATCTTTTATCATATTTGTTTAATTTTAAACTATTGAAATAAATTAAACAATCACATTAACCATATAATAAAAATTTAGATTTTTTTGTGTATATGTTATATTTTGAATTTTTAAAAACGAATAGAAATTATTAAAACTGTTAAAATCACGTTCAAATTTTGTGATCCTTGGTTTAAAAATTTTGGTATGACAAGATACAAATGATTACAAAATTATATAAGTAAAAAGTTTAATTTAATTAATTATTAAGATTAAAAGATATATATATATATATTGTTTTAAATTAAACTATATACCAAATAAAACACATAAATATTTTAATTTCAAAATTTACTTTGAACAATTTCTTTTGATAAAAGCTTTGAACAAACATTAACAAGTTAATTTTTTTAAAAAAATATAAATTATTATGACTATTAATCCCACAATGAAAATTTTGTTATCAGTAATTTATTTTTTTGCTATAAAATATATAAATGATAAAAAAATATATGAGTAGAAAACATCATTTCATAGATATTAATATTAAAAATATACTATATACGTTAATATCATTTAAATTTAGAGTATTTGCACTCTTTACCCACACAGTTTAATTAATTTAATTTTTTGCTATAAAATATATATATGATAAAAAACATATAAGTAGAAAACATCATTTCATAGATTAATAAAATTTATATGTCCGCACCAATTTAATTATATATGTAATTGTTACTGAATTTTTAATTATTCAATATATATTTATTTTTCATAATATGTAAAAACATATAATACCTAAAATAATGTATATATATAATGTTTATTCCGCGGATCTTAACCTAGTTTATAGTTTATTTTTCTTATGTTGAAGTTTAACCTACTTAACTTGTGGTCTGTATAACGATCCCTAATCCAACTTAAATTCCCGGATTTGATTCGTGTTAATGCATGAATCTTAGGGAATCATATTCTCGCTATATAGGCACGTTCCGTGTAAAGAATATAAAAAAATACTACACAAAGCCAGTTAAAACAACTACACATAGGAGGAGCCAGTTTCTAGAATAAATTAATTAAAGGAAGTAACTATCAATTAAGTACAAAATTAAATAATGTAGTTTTATTCCTCTTTCTGGTACAGTAGTTATTTTGCCATAGTGGTTTAGACCAATCAGTTTATTTGAAAGAATGATGGGTGCTTGCTCGTGGTAAACAACCAGATTACCTGTGATTTTCAACAACCAGAATACTTGCCTTCTTCGCCTTATTTCTAGGCAACAATTTCTATAAAATTCACCAAAAATTCATCATTGTTATAATATACATGATTTTGTTGGATATCTGAAAATACACCAGCAGGTCATTGATCTCAGTTTAATAATTAGACGCATCACCCTGCTTGTATTTACACACTCACTTTAAAGGGCGCTAAAATTCATTATTTGAGAATGTTAGATAACTTGAAAACATATAAGTGGATGTAAATTGGATAAGAGTATCATCACTATTCACTAATATATTATATAACATTACAGTGGCATGTATAGCTTTATAGATCTATGATGACTGATGACCTACTGAAACTATAGAATGCAACAAATTTCATTATTGCAAGTCTCCCATTAGTTACTTGAAAAACCTGAACGCTAGAAAGGATATTTTAATTGCAATAAAATAATTAAGATTCGCTCTCCGGAAAAGAGAAGATGGTTATAAAAGAAGGTATATTAAAAATAAATGATGACAAAAGGATGTTCTTATTTTAACTATAAGGAGATGAAAGTACAATAATTGTAGTGATTCATATACACATGTAGAATAATTTAAACACGTAGATGAAAAGAAACAAGGAGTAAAGATACAAAAAAAAACAGAGCGATAGTATAAGATTTTTTTTGGTTTATTTCCTAATATTGTATAGTTTTTTGTTATGCTTTTTTTTTTTTTTTTGAACTTTATGCTTTTTATTTGTTATGATAAGATTCATGTGGAAGCTGTAAAAAATGGAGGAATAAAGAGGGAATAATTAGTAGTAAAGCGGAAAGAGGTGTTTCCTTGAGAGAGCTAACATGCGAGACTGTGAACGGGGACCAGTCCTTGCAGGACCCACGCCCGGAGGGTGGTTCAACTTTTAGTCGAGACGTCCTTATCGTCCAGCACCCTGGCCTGGTCCATCTACCTCCATTGTCGCCCTTGCCCATTTTAACTTACCCACACATTCATTGGACACCATTAATGAATTCGTGCACTCAGATATGTCCAGTCTTGAGTATTAGCTAATAACACTATTCACCCTAGTGCGGCTGGCTTAACCGGTTAGAGGAATACTTACTGTTACCGGACCAGAATTCGAGGTCTAGGCAGCCCTATCCATGTGCTATGAGTGCATTTGCACATGGTTCATCTAATTTTATTCTCTTCTTCTGATGTGAAACCATAGAAAATAAACCATGTTAAATGAGAACCTAGTTCCAACAAATTTGGTTAAACATTTTATTCTTTTCGTCTGGTCATTTTTTGTTTTTGTTTTTCAGCTCATGCATGACCTTCCAAAATTTTGAGTCAGACTTGGTTTTAGGTGATGTATTGAGGAAGGATGAACTACGTTTGTGAACCCCTCACAAATATTATCATATGCGATCTTGTTTAAAGACTACACCAGAACCCCGAACTTTGTAGTTACAATAATTTTTCCATTGAGATATATTGCATCCTCTACTTTGCTTGATATTAGCTTGTGAAAACTGCATGTATTATGTAGGGGACAAAGGCCTTGGCCCGATTATTCTCGTTTGTTTAAAGTTCATGTCATAAGGGAATGGAATTGAAGTCGTGAACAAGGTTAGAATATTATTTGCAAACATGCGGTAATTAATTTCTCGTGACCAAGTGGATAGTCCTCATATTTGGTGGGATTAGAACTATATATTGTCTCAATCCATATAGCAAATTCTCCACCACTTTACAATAACTTGGATTTATGTAAATTCAGACACATCATTAAGTATAATATTGTAAAACCGTTTTGCAATGCGTGTGTTCCAAACAAAAATAAAGGTTTACGGATTGGGAAATGGACTGCCTGATGTGAAAATACGATGTGTTAATAATAGTGTAAAGGAATGGTAATCATAGAAAATACAACCGCAGTGTACACCCATATTATATTTTAAACAATTTCATATATGCATTTACTTCAATTTGGAAGATTACATCCCTTATATATGGGTGCAAATACAATAGTATAGAAAGGAAAAACAGGTGAGATCATAAAAGATTGGGGGGGGGGGGGGGGGGGGGGGGGGGGGCGGACACTTTGGTTGTGTGGTTAATAACACCACTACATGCAGGTATCTTCTCAATTTGCTCGTTCATTTTGTACTGGATCCTATTTTCCTTTATTTTGTTTGATCATCCTGAAGGTTGCAGTTCATTTTGTACTGGATCATATTTTCCTATTTTCCTTTCTAACTACTGGTTTTCCATAGACCCGGGCATCCGGGTCCTCGGATCGGATTCATGTCAGGTTTTGTCGGATTCGAGTTTTTCGGGTCCTGAAAATTTGGACCTATAAAATTTCGGGCCAGTTCCGGATCGGTTCGGGTCTATAATTTCAGTATCCGTAAAATACTTGTAATTTTCGGGTATATTTCAGGTTTGGGTCGGTTCAGATATTTAGGATCCGAAATACCCAAATTGGACCCGAAAACTCAAAAATATCCGAAAACTCCATAAATATCCGAAGAACCGCAAAAATACTTGAAAATTTACCCAAAATCACATCCGAAAATCCAAAAGATACCCGAAATTTTACCCGAATACCCGAATTATATTTTTTGAAAATCTAAAATTTTACTCGAAATCTGAAATTATATCCGAATATCGGATCAGAAACTTAAAAAAAATATCCAAAATATACCCAATTACCCAAATATACCTAATATATACAATAAGTTTCGGGTATTTCGGGTAATAGATCGGGTTTCGGATAGGACCCGGACCCGAACCGAGAAACGCGAGTTTAAAAAAAAATCAACATGTACTTTAGCATGGATCCAGACCCGGATCCGAACCTGCATTTTCGAGTCGGTTCCGGTTCGGATCCTCAGGTCTGGATAAAATGACCGGGCCTAGTTTTCCATAATCCATTTTGACAGCCATGAATTCCATAATCAAAATCAATTGGTATGATGAGATTCAGAAATCTAATTTGGAACCGGTTTGAGTTAAATTGACAATCCAAAAAGGCCAGCCTTCCGCAAACAATCAATACGATGTTCGGCCCAATAAAAGCCCAAGTCATCTTTTATCTACAGAAAACCCTAGTTCCCTTTAGCTGAAGCTCTCTGCCTCTTTTGACCAAAAAAAATCAAAAGCTCTGTGCCCCTTTGCAGCGAAAACTCTATCAACAAAGACGATGGTACACACTCTGCTTTAGCTCTGTTTCTCTATTTTTCAACGTTATGTAATGAAAAATCTTAACCAAGTATGTACTGAGTGTGATCTTGTTCGTCCTGTTACCAGATTATCTCAGAGACCAACCGCAGAGAGATCTGCAAGTACCTCTTCAAAGGTTTGTAACCTTATTAACTGAGATGCTAGATCTAGTGAACTTTCGAGGGTTTTTCATAAAGTTTGAATCTTTAGGATAATGAGGTAATTATTGCAATGATTATATCAATACCTTGGTTTCTACAGAAGGAGTATTGTTTGCGAAGAAAGATTTCAATCTCCCTAAGCATCCGTTGATTGAGTCAGTGCCCAACTTGCAAGTGATCAAGCTCATGCAGAGTTTCAAATCCAAGGAGTACGTTAGGGAGACGTTCGCGTGGATGCACTACTATTGGTTCCTGACCAATGAAGGGATTGAGTTCTTGAGAACTTATCTTAACCTTCCGTCTGATGTTGTTCCTGCGACTTTGAAGAAGTCTGCTAAGCCCATTGGTCGTCCCTTTGGTGGCCCACCTGGTGATCGCCCAAGGTAGTTTGGTTTCTATCTTTGTATCCATTCTAACATTGACTCATTTTGTTATATGGGTTTTGGGGGATTTTTTCAGAGGACCACCTCGCTTTGATGGAGACCGTCCAAGATATGGTGACCGTGATGGGTACCGTGGAGGGCAACGTGGTGGGGATGTTGGAGGTGAAAAGGGTGGAGCTCCTGCTGATTACCAGCCCTCTTTCCAAGTAAATCTCTCTCTCTAACCATCCCTAGTAGTTTTACCAAAAAGCATATGAGATTGTCTTTCAAATGATCTGTCTTGTCAGTAGTTGATGAGTCTAACATTGCATATGTGACTGTTGTTTGTTTGACAGGGAGGTGGTGGTAGGCCTGGATTTGGCCGTGGTGCAGGTGGTTTCAGCGCAGCAGCACCATCTGGCTCTGGTTTACCTTGAAAGAATTGTTGTTATCGTTAAGCAATGGAAAGACAGCTTTTATTTTTTTTTGGGCTTTAGTTTTGTTTTTGTAATACAAATCGGGAATCTATAATCTATCTATTTCTATGACTTTTGGTCTAAAGAAACTTATCTTGTAGTTTCCAGAATTCTTGTTGAAATGCACGTTTCTTATTATTTTCTGACATCAGTAAGTAAACTGGTGCTATGTCCAAATGAGATTTTTTTTGGTAATGTCCGAACAATACTTGTATATGGTTATGTCCAAACTGTACTTGTGTATCTGATTAAGAGTAGCATGTTATGGAGCGTCAACCAAAATCTTAAACTTCTTCAGAAATCCATGATGGGTAAATACATTGGATTATACTTGTGCGTCTGGTTATTCAATTTATATTTACTGATTCAAAGTTTCATATTCAAAAAACAAGATTCAAACATTTCTTTGAGTGTATACCTATAAATATCATTACCGACTCTTATGGGTGACACAATTAGTGAATTAGTTCAAACCGCAACTCTCTGGGTGAAGCCCATCAAAACGAGTTACATAAGGCCCGTTAGATGCTTATTGTAATATAATAAGGCCCATTAAAAAAGAGAATAATGGGCTTAGACTCGAAAGAACGGCGCGCGTAGTAAACCCTAAACCCTAGCTTATATACAGTTTCATCAGCTTCACCTCACAACCAAAACTCAACCCTAGAGAAACCAATCAATCACACAGCAATGGGTAAGGGTAAGCTCAAAGGGAAGCATCGTTTGGATAAGTACTACAAGCTCGCCAAGGAGCGCGGCTTCCGCTCTCGTGCCTCCTACAAGCTCATCCAGCTCGACGACAAGTACTCCTTCCTCCACAAATCCCGAGCCGTCCTCGATCTCTGCGCCGCCCCCGGCGGTTGGATGCAAGTCGCCTTCGAGAAGGTCCCCGTCGGCAGCCTCGTCCTCGGGATCGATCTCGTCCCCATCAAGCCCGTCGGCGGCTGCGTCGCGATCCAGCAGGACATCACGAGGCCTGAGTGCAGGTCCAAGATCAAGCAGGTGCTCGAGAAGCACGGCGTCAAAGCTCTCGATCTGGTTCTTCACGATGGGTCTCCGAACATTGGTGGTGCCTGGGCTCAGGAGGCGATGAGCCAGAACGCTTTGGTTATTGATTCGGTTAAATTGGCTACTGAGTTTTTGGCTCCTAATGGGAATTTCATCACAAAGGTCTGAGCTTTGCGCCTTTTGGGATTTGATTCGTTTTCTTCATTTGATTTTTTTTTTTGACAATTGTTTTTCTTATCTGTGTGTGTGTAGGTGTTCAGGTCTAGGGATTACAACTCTGTACTGTTCTGTCTTGGGAAGGTATTTGTTTTACTTGTTGAATGTGATGAGAAGGTTTGTTTTTGAGGTTCTGGTTATTTACTGGTGGGGCTTTTTGGTTTGGTGCAGCTGTTTGAGAAGGTTGAAGTGTTTAAGCCGCCGGCTAGTCGTTCAGCATCTGCTGAGACGTATCTTTTGGGTTTGAAGTACAAAGCTCCTGGCAAGATTGATCCTCGTCTTCTTGATTTCAGACATCTCTTTAAGGAGGCAGCTGAACCTACAAGAAAGGTTAGTGATATTTTTATTTAGTGTTTTTTATTTTTGTGCGTAGTTAAGATTTGTGTGTAAGTAATACATGTTGTATTTGTAGGTTGTGGATGTTCTTGCAACATCGAAGCAGAAGAGAAACCGTGATGGGTAGGCCATGTCAACTATCTTGTTTTTGTTTTGTTTATACAACTATCTTGTTTTTGTTTTGTTTATATGAAGTTTTAGTAACTGAGGATTATCTATAGGTATGAGGATGGAGAGTCCATTTTGAGGAGAGTTGCATCTGCTTCTGATTTCATCTGGTCTGAGAATCCTCTTGAGGTTCTTGGCACGGTTACTTCTATATCCTTTGACAATGAAGCCTCTCGTCCTTTAAAGGAACACGAGTTGACTTCAGAGGAGGTATTACTCTCTAATTTGCCATATTTTAACTAAGCCATGATTATTTCCATAAACCTGCTGGTAACCTTTTTTTTTTTTTGGTTGCAGATTAAAATTCTATGCGATGATCTTCCGGTTTTGGGGAAGAATGACTTCAAGCACATCTTAAAGTAAGAACTGTGTTGCTAGTTCGAATAATACCTTACATAATCGACCAGATAAAACATTGTGCGTAAAATAGGCTATATCTGGTGTCCGTGGATCTTAGGATTGTCGCGAGTGAAAATATGTTTTTGTTATGACTCTCTTACCATTTTATGTCAACCATCAGTGCGTTAGGAAATGGTATTAGTTTTGTAGTAGATATGTAACTCCTTTTTTTTTGTTGTAGATGGCGAATGCAAATCAGGAAAGCTCTGACTCCTGAGAAAAAGGAAGTAGCTAAGAAGGAGCCTGATGTGGGAAAGGAAGAGGAAAATGAGGATGATAAACTACTCAATGAATTAGAAGAGCTGACAAACGCAGTAGATCGCAAGAAGAAACAAGCAAAGAAGCTTCTTGCAAAACGACGAGCTAAGGTTAGTTTTAATTTGTTTTTTTGTTACATTCCTATTTGCCATTTCCGTTGGTAAATTAGATAGTCGTGTTGTTGCCAATGGTATAATTTATAATCAGTTGCTTTACCCCTGATTTCTAGGAAATTACGCAGAAATTCACTTAAATAAGCTGTTTTCAGTGGTCTTAGTGATGGATCATTTTGACCTTTTACTTCCTTTGCTAAACTCGATATAATTTGGCAGGATAAGACACGTAAGGCGACTAATCCGCAGATAGATGCACTCGAAGATGGTTACGTGGACCATGATTTGTTCTCTCTTGCTGCTATCAAGGTATTCCAATTTTGTATCCAGTCTCTACGTTAAATTTGTTTTGTATGACTAGCTGGCATCAAAAGGAAGCTTGTTTGTTGCTATGATTCAATTGTGTGAACATATGATTCTACTCTGAATTAGCTTGTAAACACGTAGAAATATTAATTTATTTATCCTTTGCAGGGAAAGAAAGATCTTATGGCAGTTGACAATGATGAAGATGATAATGTCAACGCCAATGACATTGAGAACGAAGACCGTGGTGTTGTAGCCTCAGATGACTCCGAGGACAGTGGCCTAGATTCTGATGAAGAACGTCAGAGGTCAGGCATCTGACCCCATCCTTATATGTAGATTATTATAGAATGTGTTTCAAGATTGCCATACCTTGCTCAAGTTTGTGCTGTGTAGCTATTTTATCTTATAGTCTTCTTTTTAACTTTACAGATACACTGAACAAATGGAAGAGGCTTTTGATGAGGCATATGACCGGTACATGGTGAAGAAAGAAGGAAGCGCAAAGCAAAGGAAGCGTGCTAGACAGGCACACGCTGAAAAGCTGGAGGTAACTAAATATCATTGCTTACCCCTCATTTTTATGGATGCTACAGATTTTTTGAATGACACATTTTTTTGCTTGGATCTGCAGGAGGGTGATGGAGATGAAGAAATGAAACTAGATTATGATTCAGATATGAATGTAGAGATGGATGAGGCGAACCCTCTTATGGTGCCACTTGATGATGGAGAGACCCAAACAAAAGAGGAAATATCCAACCAGTGGTTCAGTCAGGATATATTTGCAGAAGCGGTTGAAGAAGGAGACTTGGGAAAAGATGACAGTGACGACGACATGCCAACTAAGAAGAACTTATCTAAAGCCGAGAAGAAGAAGAAGAAGGCGAAAGCAAGCGTGTTGTCTGATCAGACTTCACTCGCTAGCTCTAAGAAGGAAGACGATTTCGAGATAGTCCCTACACCAGTCACCGATTCGGACTCTGATTCATCCTCAGATGATGACGATGTTCATACAAAAGCCGAGATATTGGCCTGCGCCAAGAAAATGCTGAGGAAGAAGCAGAGAGAAGAGATGCTCGACGATGCTTATAACAAGTACATGTATGCTGACGAACGTTTTTTGCCCAAATGGTTTTTGGATGACGAGAAGCAGCACAGACAACCGATGAAACCCGTCACGAAAGAAGAAATCAACGCAATGAAGGCTCAGTTCAGAGAAATCAACGCTCGTCCAGCCAAGAAGGTGGCAGAGGCCAAGGCAAGGAAGAAGAGAGCCGCAGCGAAAAGATTGGAGAAGGTGAGGAAGAAGGCAAACGTAATATCCGACACAACGGATATATCAGACCGGTCAAAGGACAAGATGATAGACAAGCTGTACAAGAAGGCAGCGGAGCCGAGGAAGCCTAAGAAGGAACTTGTTGTGTCAAAGAAAGGAGTCGGGGTTAAGGTTGGGAAAGGACAGAAGAGAGTGGATAGGAGGATGAAGAGTGATGCTAGACAACGTGGAGGAGGCAAGCCTGGTAGGAAGGGGAAAAAGAGTGCCCCTGGTAATAAGTCAGGCCAGAAAAAACCGAGGGGTAAGAGACCCATGGGCGGCGGTTAAGTCTTCAGTGGTTCGGTTGTGTCGCGAAAGGAAGTTTTGTTACCGTGTACCGTCGTAGTCTGATATATCTATTTTGAGCACACTTCTTGACGTTTTTTTTAATTCTTAAATCAGTACTTTGTGTTTTTTATCGAGTCCCAAGTTAAACACTCACTGGAACTCTTATCTTGTTTATGAAGAGGTACCGTAAAGGTAATGCTTTCAATACGTAACTTGTTACGTGATTGCTGGTTACAAACTGAGGGGAGTTTGTTCCATGAAAGTTCTTATAAGTTCAATTTAGATTCACAATAGTGATGACAGGACCATAGGTAGTTGCTGAGTTTCCTAATGACCCTGACGCCTTTACTCCGGGACTTGTTAATGCGGGAGATGAAACACTGTTTGAAATGATCCTTAGTAACGCTTTTTACACTTATCTTAATCTTGTACTGACTGAACTATAGGTATCTGTTGAATGTCATTGCATGGAACAGCGACAAGCAACGCCTGTTTGGTATAAATCTCTTTATAGTCGTATGATATTTTGAGTCTCGGGTTATGCAGTAAGGGGGAAACTGTGGATGAAGATTTACCAAATCAAGCTAAAACAGGCATCAGAACAGAGCGAGTAACAGATCACGCGACAATGCTTGGTATGAAATGAAGATACAGATGCTTACGGTTAGGTTGTAATTGTATTCCTAACATTAGGAGGTGTAGTGTAAACTTGAGGTCCATGGCCCAAGTTGCATTTACAAGTTTGGTATCTTTCTTTTTTTTTTTTTAGCAAGTTTGGACTTTGGACCGTTTGGTATCTCTCTATACATTTTGGAGTGGTCCAAAAAAATGAAATAAACAAAAGACAAAGATTCTATGAGGAATTCTGTGAACCAATGGAAAAATGACACGTAAAGAAGACCCATATGCCCAACACTATCTAAGCATCAGCCTCATATTAAATGGATGTAACTTGCAAGTAGCTTGTCGCTTTCCTTTCTGTTCTTTTTGTCTTTCCTTCCCATCTTATATACTAATTTACCCACAGATTTCATTACATTTACCTACACATAGACATAGAAACATAATCTTTTGATTAACTGTTAAAACAAGAATATTTGTACTATTAAATAGACATTAAGACTGTTAAAATTTACAAGATTTCATTTACGTTTATTCTTCATATTTCCTAATTCTATAAATGTCTTTCAGTAAAATCGTGTGTAAATTAATATTGTGATTTTAAATAATATAAAGCAGGAGGGTGGGGGTAGATTAGTGGAGGACAAAGACTTGAAGGGGGAAATTTCATTACACGAAACTAAACCGTCCTTCACTTGTATTTATTTAATTTTCAAAGTGTCTTTTTGTTTTTTCTTTTTAATAATAAAAGACCCCAAAACAAAATCCTAGGCTGCATTGCATTTAACAACCACATCTCTTTCTCTCTCTCGCATAAAAGGTGAACCACCAGTCAATCACCAGGTACTCTCGAAGCTCCTTCTTCACCATGGCGGCAGGTCTCTCAACCACCGTAACATTCAACCCGCTCCACCGCTCTTTCTCATCCTCCTCAAGTGTCCGCTTACACCACCCAAGATCCTTAACCGGACTCCCTTCATCTCTCCGATTCAGAGGCTTCTCGGTCTGCTACGTGGTTGAGGAGCAGAGGCAGAGCTCTCCCGTGGACAACGATGAGAGACTCGAGAGCAGTAACGCCATAGATCCCGAGCTCCTAGCGTTGCGGTTGGCTGAGAAGTTGGAGAGGAAGAAGTCCGAGAGGTTCACTTATCTAATAGCCGCAGTGATGTCGAGCTTTGGTATCACTTCCATGGCTGTTATGGCTGTTTACTACAGATTCTCTTGGCAAATGGAGGTAATAACCAAAAAAATAATAACAAAAACTCAATTCAATTTGAAAAAGTTTCATAACTGTTTTTTTTTTGGTTATAAAAAATGAATCAGGGAGGTGCGATCCCAATGTCAGAGATGTTTGGTACATTTGCTCTCTCTGTTGGTGCTGCTGTAGGTTCTCAAACCATCTCCAAATCTTCTTAAAACACACATACACAGCTTGTCTGAATTCAATGAATATTTGTCTATCAGGTGGGCATGGAGTTTTGGGCAAGATGGGCCCATAGAGCTCTCTGGCACGCTTCTCTTTGGAATATGCATGAGGTTAGTTACCTTTTTTTTTTTTTTTTTCTTTTGAACGAAAAGGTTGGTTACCTTCAATTCTCATACTGACTGACTATTCAATTTCAAGCTACTTAATTTGATTTTTCTCCTTTTTTTTGGGGGAGCAGTCACATCACAAACCAAGAGAAGGCCCCTTTGAGCTGAACGATGTGTTTGCAATTATAAACGCTGTTCCTGCGATTAGTCTCCTCTCTTATGGTTTCTTCAATAAAGGACTCGTTCCTGGTCTCTGCTTTGGCGCCGTATGTCATCTCTCTCTCTCTCTCTATAGGCAAACTCATTTGTCTATATACTCTCACAAACAACTATGCTAAAAGGATTTTAAATCTTTAACTAAGTGATTAGGCTATTTTAATACAAAATTAAACAACAGTTAGCACATTTCGGTGCCTTTTTATTAGTACTAAAGGTCAAAACAATTAGTATTTTATTCTCTGTGGACATTAGGCTTAAAGAAACGTATCTCTCTTGCAAGATTTTCTGTCTCTAAATTATATGTATTTTATTTTACTAAAGACATTGGGATCTTCGGTTCATGTGATGACAATATAGGCTCGTTGGCTTTCATTAATACCCATGAGACTAGTGGTGGCTTACTTTGTCTTTTGTTTTCGGCTCAAAACTCCGTTATGTTGCGTTCGCGTCTGCGTTTTATGCTCTAAGTGGTCTCTCTCCTCATTACAGGGACTAGGAATAACGGTGTTTGGGATCGCCTACATGTTTGTCCATGATGGTTTGGTGCACAAGCGTTTCCCTGTAGGTCCCATCGCTGACGTCCCTTATCTCCGGAAGGTCGCTGCCGCTCACCAGGTATAACTCATTGACCTGATCGGTCAACGACAAAAGTAGAAACAGTTCCTTTCCCAAAATAGAAACGCATTTCGTTTGAACAAAAAAAAAAAGCATTTTATTCTATTGGTTTTTAACTTTTCATCCATGCGCTTTGTATATTTTTGTGGCGTTTAAAATATATATAAAGCAATGTTATCGGAAATGTTAATAGCATTCCTAGTTACTGATTTTGAAATTGATGGTGTTTCAGCTACATCACACTGACAAATTCGATGGTGTGCCATATGGACTGTTTCTTGGACCAAAGGTGAGTTTTTGGATCTGCTTTAGATTCTTAATCGTCTAATTTATGTTGGTGTTTAATCATTTAATTTTTGACATTTTGAACTGGTGATTCTAGGAATTGGAAGAAGTTGGAGGAAATGAAGAGTTAGACAAGGAGATTAGTCGGAGAATCAAATTATACAAAAAGAGTTCGAGCTCTTGATTACTTAATTAAAAAAAAAGTTTTAAATCTCCTTTTTTATGGTCTTCTGTCATGATCTGAAATACGGTCTTTGTTGATAAATCATATATGCCGATTTTGATTTTTAATTATTAAAAAGTAGAAATATTAGGCTAATCATACTATATAAACACACCAATCCTCTTAGCAAAAAGTAAATAAATATAAACATACCAATCCGACTGACTATTTATATTAGACATATTTTATTCAGTGAATAACAAGGCGAGACATTATAGATCTTATACTTAATTGGAATAAATTGAAACATATTTTGACTTGCACTAGAAAATCTTTTGCTTATGCATGCACGTTTGCAACCAACAAGTTAGTAATATTCATGCATCTACCCAAATTGATGTTTCTGGATGTTTCTTCGTCACGCAAGTTTATTTAAGCTTACGTTCATAGTATGGCCCGCTTCTTCGCGCGATCTCGTGGAAGATGGCGCCATCGAACGTTGTGTGTAACGTCATGGTTCATTAATGTTCAAAATATAAGAAAAGGTTGAAATCAACTGCTGCATGCAATCACTCTTATCTCTTTTTTTAACAACATCAAAGATAGAAGATGAATAAGGAGACCCCTAAACGCTCACTAATTAATATGCAAAATGAATTAGTATATAATTAGTGATCATTAGTGGAGCTGGAATAAATGTTCTTACACTTCAAACACCGAAGCTTTTGCGAGTGAGTACGACATAAGAATATACTGTAGAAGACGAGTAAGAAGACACGTACAGTCTAGAAGTTGTAACCACTGTACAGTCAAAGATATATTAGTGCTATCTCTTTATTACTTAGCGGTTGAGATCATAAAAAGGGAAATGATTCTTTAAAGATAAAGTTATGGATACGTGTTACGTGCTTAGTCTGTTCTATTAGAACTAACTCACTTTAATTTCACTAAGTGGGTACATCACAGTATTATCTCATCATGCTCACCGATTGTAAGTGGAAGTTTATTATGTACACTCCCACGACACTACCCAATCAAATCCCAAGAGATAAGAGGGAGACCAAATTATTTGATTATTCGTAATTTAGATGGTGAAAAGTGGGAAAGGATGAGAATGAGGTGGCGTGGACGCATAATTAGATTATGACATAAACGTGCGATATAAAAAAACTCGATGATAGCTTCTTTTTACACAAATAGGAAGTTCGGTACAGCTTTTGACTAAGAAGCTCCAATATAACCAATAACGCACTAATCAATAATCAATCCTAAATATTACACATTTTGTTAGAAAGTCTAGTGTTTTACATTTCTTTTTTGCTGTTGTAAAGTTTAAGATTCATTCGTGGACGAATGGTAAGCCTTGTGGTCACTCCACCGACCAAAGTGACGTTATATAATTTTTAAACGTAACCAAAATGAGTTAAACGCGTTTTGCAGTGTCCATTTTCCAATCCACAACAATCTTATTAAGGTGTCCAACTTTGCTACGTGTCTTAGTGACACTTAAGTTAGCTGAAAATCAATACAAAATAATATAATAATTCTTACGCATCAAATTGTTCAGAGTCTGAGTGAAAGTTACTTATGCAAAACAGGTTTAATCCAACAAACAGGATGAAACCATATACCAGACCTATTAAACCCAAAAAAACGGATGAACCAATTAGTCGAATCAATATATACTAACCAAAGGTCACGTCTTGCAATACAAGCATGCCGAAGACCATATATACTAACCATACTTTAGGACACTTCTTGCTATCAACTTTGTTGGCAGAGGAAGCATAAGTGAAGATCATGTTTCTTAAGAAAAGCTAATGCAATATTTAAGGAATTCTTTCAAGATGATCTAATGATCTTGTTCTCGCAAAAGAATCAAGGAAAGGATACGTTTCTAATTCAACATCAACGAATCTCAAGATCTTCAAATTTTCAATTGTGCCTATTGGCAATACAGCTCATGTTTGGATCTATTATTCAAGTAAAAAAAGATAAGCATTTTCTAACACACACATGCACACGTGTGTATATATATATATATTAATTCACTTTATCGATCAGAAAGCTGTGACAACCCATCCCACTCACTCTGAATCCGGTTCACAGTCCTACAGGGCACCGATCACAATCTTTCCATTATGAATTTTCTCTGACTCCATAATTAGGTTGTTGGTGAGTCTCAAACTCAGGACCTCACCCTTTAATAACACTCCTCCAGGACAAGCTGTCAATTGGTGACAACTTGTCATGTGGGAATGTTGCTAAAAAGGTAAGGTCTTGGGTTCAACTAACGCCAAGTGCATCAACAACCTAATTATGGAGTCAGAGAAAACTCATAATAGAAGGGTTGGGGTCGGTGCTCTGTAGAGCTGTGAACCTGGGGTCCACAGGGCAGATTGTTTCCACGGGACGGGTTGTCACAAAAGCCTTATTCAAAGGCAATGCTGCGTCCATAAGCTCGGGCTGTTCACCTGGATATCATCTCTACGGTAAAAGACATGGGAAAATGGTAACAAAAACTATACATGCTGTTCTTGTTTTCCTCTCAATTGTCTTAACTAAGGCAATCTAGCTAGTGTTCATTTTAGAAATTCAATCCTGATTCCCAAGCTTATAAGTTTTTTTCACTTTCAAGTTTGAAGTAGTCCTGGTGAGCTAAAAACGTTACCAAAAACAAATAAATAGGGATATTAAACAATCTCTCCAAATAATCCATGAGAGCTGGTTTTCTAAGAGTTGCTGTGAACGGCTCGTGTTAGTCGTTAAAACGAGACTTGAGTAGAATTCCAAATCAAATCAGGGCTGGTCATAAGGCAAATACTTGTCAATTACTCGACTCGTTTAAGTAGTAGGATTTAGTATTTGTATTTGACTTGTTCGAATCAAGTACTCGTTTTATCAAATCTCAACCGTAGGAACGAAACAAAAACATCTAATCTAACGGCTGTTAGCAGATCTATAACGAGGAAACAATCTGACACACGGTCAAGTAGTAGACCATCTAGACATAACTCGCCACATGGCTTAATATGATTGGATGATTAGAAGACGGTCTTATGTGTGTTCTTCTCTTTGTTGATCATCTCACGGCTCTGTTCCGTCTCTTTCCTCTTCTCCATCTCATTAGTCTCTTGATCCTGATAACAAGCATCTCTCTCTCTTTGAGGTGGCCGCTTCCATGCCAACGTGTAGAGGTTTGGATCGAATCTCTAACATCTTCAGTTTCCGTATATCTTTTTCAATCGAATTGACTTAACCGTGCGATTGAATTTTGATCCAACATGACTTTCTGAGTCAGATCTGATTTTTTTTCTTTCCTGAAGTTTGAGTTTTGATTTGATTATTTTATCTCTGTGGCATGCTCTCTGTGTGTGTATATGAGAATTGTTGAAGTTTGGTGGCAATTAAAGGATTCAATATTCATCAAAAAAATGAAAATGTGATGTATCTCCTATATATTGTGTTATCGTTGACTTGTCTTGAAATCTACATAGCCGTTGACTTTATTTTACTTCCTTTAAGATTTGGTCCCTTGAACACAACATTGGTTTCTTATAAATGCTACTGTGTGTTTTGACTTTAGTATTATGCATAAGCTTCTCTGTGTTTCTACCTTTGCAGCTTTAAAACTAATCAAGTAATAATTAGTTAATTTGCTAATGCAGAAAATGGGCGAGTCTAAGGGGTATGAGAGAGGAGGACGTGTGATTCCAAATGTTAATTCTTACAACGTCTCTCTTAAGTTGTCTCCACTTGTTTCTTTTTGGGATTGTATTGTCCGAACCATGAGGTATTCCTATATACCTGAGTGGTTGTAGTAGTTCTTGAGATCGTTCCTCTACGAGTTTATTTAGTTAGAAATTATATATATATATATATATATTATAAGCAAGAAATTATGGATCACTGTGTGTGCAAGCAAGTTCAATCAGTAGCTAGTAAATTGAAGAAGAAGAAGGCACATGGTAAAGATGAGTTTGATCGTGTCAAACAAGCTGAGAAGAAGAAGAGACGTCTTGAGAAAGCTCTTGCTACTTCTGCTGCCATCAGGGCTGAGCTTGAGAAGAAGAAGCAGAAGAAACTTGAAGAGCAGCAGAGGTTAGATGAAGAGGGGGCTGCTATTGCAGAAGCTGTTGCTCTTCACGTCCTACTGGGAGAAGATTCTGACGGTGATGATTCATCTCGAGTCATGCTTGGTGAAGAAAAGGGTTTCAAGATGGATATGTTTAGAGGTGAAAGCTATGCGGTTCAAGGGATTGGGTTTGTGTCAAACGGTTGTGGATTAGGAGACGGTAACTGGTCGCCGTTCGCTAGTGATGTTTGGGATGACAACATGGGGATGTCAACTGATTTGATTGCTGCTCAGGCTGTCTCGTCGCTACAGATATCTGAAAACAGTGACGGGAATACCCTTGTGTTCAATGGGCTGTTCCGGGGATGATGAATACCATGATTTTCAGATTTGGTTCGCTAAAAGAATCATGAATGTGTTATGGTTCGTGTTACTGACGAACTGTGCTGTTTATTCCAGAACCCTTTTGGTTGCTTTGGTGTGAGATTGCTCTGTTGTCTAGATGTATGCCTTTTTCACCTGCAATGTGTACGGATGCATTGTACTCATCAAACTTGTCACAAAAACTCTTCACATCTGAATTGCAATCATCTTTAGGTTTCAACTGTATGCAAAACAACTGTATGAGTAACTTTGCAAAATCTTAACTATAGAAAATAGGAGGTAAAATAAGTTGCAGAAAAAAAAAGAAACAACTGGATTATGAAAGCTCATTTGCAAAATCTTGGCCCATCTAATGTCACTTGAACGCACCAATATGATTAGGTACATTTCTTCCAGGCCAAGATTGGCCTTTGGTGAACTGGATGGGGCTCGGTTCGCAAGTTAAGAAGATGATGATGATGATGTACATGTATGTTTGGGTTGATCGATGTCAAAAAGGTTTTAAATTATGAAACACAGTAGGGACGACGAAGACCAAAACTAGAAAGCTGGACCATGGGACCATAGTAGTAGTTTCCGTAGAAACACCCTAAAAGAAAAAAAGTTTATTTCTTGTACTCTTCTTCCAATATTATTGATCAATGCATCATCCGACCCATACGTTACGTAACTCCTTATTTGGCTTCTAGAAGGATTAAGCAAGTTTCCTACCGTAACATATATATATATATATATGCTATTCATACTTATTGCCTACCAGCATGGAAGTGGAGCTATGTGTTAACCTTTTGGATGTTAAAATTGAATGGACAACTGTAACATCCGATTTCTAAGTATACGATGATGTATATTAATCCATTCATTCAAAATGATTCATGCTTTAGAAAATAAACTTATTTCAAAAAGATACATATTAATACTTCTTATACATTTATTTTTTTTCAAAATTATGTTTATTGATTTTTGATAGGATAAAAATTGTGGAAAATAGTTAATCACCAGAAATAATACATTTATAATCAAAATTTAACGATTATCGAAAAATAAAAATTTAATATGTTTTTAAGTACTCCAGAAACATATTAACATTTTGAAACTAAGGAATATTAACAACATTCCAAACTTTTTTTTTTGGTAAAATTCTAATCCAAACTTTTCACAACGCATACCTCTCTCTCTCCCACCCTCCCTAGTAAATGCTTTATGTCGTTTGCCACGAAAGAGGCATTAAAGAGAGGCACAACGCTAACATGTCTCTCTCATTTTTAAAGTTTATTTGTTTGATTCATAAGCAAAACGTCGCCACCGGTTAGCCTCACCTACCCCAGCCATGCCATTTCGAAGTAAGTTTCTCCAACACTTTCTTTCTTTTCTCTCTTTTTTCCATAACTATTATCCTTTTTCCCAAACTCTAAACATACAGAAAAAAAAAGATTTCTGCTAAATGTGATTTTATCCTATTTTTAGACTATAGTAATAGGTAATAAAGTTAATAAGTTATTCTCCACCTTTTTGTGCGAGAATATTAACTCTCTTTTTGGTATAATATTAAATTTTAAAGGCTAGCATGCAACCAATGCAGCCAGAACACTAGATTTTAAATCTTCATTTTTTTCTTGGCAAAAAATGATATTTTCCATCAACTGAGTCATATATATATATATAGTTGACTTGTTGTGATAATAATTTATATTTTTTTTTCTTTGCTTGATAATAAAATATGATTAGTATGCAAAAACGAAGGGTGGAGAGAAGAAGTGTGTGATCCAACAACGTCTTTGTTATATAAAACCAAACCTATTATTTCGCAACAGACATTGACTCTAAAGAGATAAAAGACTTAAAAAGATAGGCTAGTGAGTGAAGCCCCGTAGGTTTTAACGTTTCAGACTCTTTGAGGAGGAGATGGATCCAACGACGCCGTTTCTTGGCAATGAGGTAAAGGAGGATTACTCGCCGGCGAGGACCCTGAGCGAGGTGAAGCGAGTCTTTTCTATGGAGTCAGCCAAGCTGTGGAAGATCGCTGCTCCTATAGGTTTCAACATCATCTGCCAGTACGGCGTCACCTCCTTCACCAACATCTTTGTTGGCCACATCGGCGAGATAGAGCTCTCCGCCGTCTCCATCTCTCTCTCCGTCATTGGCACCTTCTCCTTTGGCTTCTTGGTACTCTCTCTCTCTCTTCCCTGACCTCTCTCTAGATCCCTCCATGCTTGTTGTTTGAATCTTGCTTTGGTGCAGCTTGGCATGGGAAGTGCGCTTGAAACACTTTGTGGCCAAGCCTTTGGAGCTGGTCAAGTCCACATGTTAGGCGTCTACATGCAGAGATCATGGATTATTTTATCCGTTTCATGCATCTTCCTCCTTCCTATCTACATCTTCGCCACACCCGTCTTGAGACTTCTCGGTCAAGCAGAGGAGATTGCTGTTGCAGCTGGAGAGTTCACTCTTCTAACCATCCCTCAGCTCTTCTCGATGGCTTTCACTTTCCCTACCTCAAAGTTCCTTCAAGCGCAGAGCAAAGTCATCGCCATCGCTTGGATTGGTTTCGTCGCTCTTATCATGCACGTTGCTATGCTCTGGCTGTTCATAGTTGTGTTTGGTTGGGGAACAAACGGTGCCGCTTTGGCGTTTAGTATTACGAACTGGGGAACAGCGATCTCTCAGATTGTTTATGTGATTGGTTGGTGTAATGAAGGGTGGACTGGCTTGACTTGGTTGGCTTTTAAAGAGATTTGGGCTTTTGTAAGGCTCTCTATTGCGTCTGCTGTTATGCTTTGTCTTGAGCTTTGGTATATGATGAGTATCATTGTCCTTACTGGTCGTCTTGACAACGCTGTCATCGCTGTTGATTCCCTTTCTATATGGTTAGTGACTTTCACAAAAAATGCTTTTGTATACTAATCATATTTTACTATCACGTAATATTTGAAATATTTTGACATTTCAGCATGAATGTTAACGGTGTGGAGGCTATGTTGTTCATTGGAATAAACGCTGCTATAAGGTACCGACATTGTTTAGGTAAATATTAGACTTATGAAGCTAATGTGTTGTCTACTTGTGTTAGTGTCCGTGTCTCTAATGAGCTTGGGTTAGGCCGTCCACGAGCAGCTAAATACTCTGTCTATGTAACGGTGTTCCAGTCTCTCCTCATTGGTCTTGTCTTTATGGTGGCTATCATCATAGCCAGAGATCATTTTGCTATCATCTTCACAAGCAGCGAAGTACTAAAACGGGCAGTGTCTAAGCTAGCTTATCTTCTTGGCATAACCATGGTTCTTAACAGCGTGCAGCCAGTTATTTCCGGTAACACAATAATATCTTTTCTTCCATCAAAAACCAAACCAGAGGTTTTTATCACATCATAATAACAGTCTCTTGGTTTAATTCATTAGGTGTGGCTATTGGAGGTGGTTGGCAAGGCTTAGTGGCTTATATCAACTTGGGTTGTTACTACATTTTTGGCCTTCCCTTTGGGTATCTTCTTGGTTACAAAGCAAACTTGGGAGTGATGGTAAGTAAAAACATGCTTAAAATCTACCTTTCAAGTCCATTAATAGTGATTATTTTTAATAATGTTTTCAGGGACTTTGGGGTGGAATGATAGCAGGAACAACGCTTCAAACGTTGTTACTGATAGTTGTTGTATACAAGACAAACTGGAATAAAGAGGTAAGAACCTTATTCAGACTCAAAACCGTATCCATATGCACTTGTCCATTGAGATCCATAATTAAATAACTGTGATGAACAGGTGGAGGAGACAATGGAACGTATGAAGAAGTGGGGAGGGAGTGAAACAAAGGATTTAATTGCATGATTTGTGGTTTCTCTTTTGTTTAGCTTTGAAAATGAATATGTAGCTCTAAGGCTTTTTTGTTTGTGTTCTCTCATTGGTTTGGTACCACCAGTAGTAACTTTATTAGGCTCTAGGAAACTGCTCGACCAGTGAAGTAACAAACGGTGCTTTTGCTATTTTCTTCCAAAAGAAAAGATAAATGCAACTGAAACCTACCAAATGTCAGATACATCTACTCGTCTGACTTAAATGTATCAACCAACTAATTTAAACTTTCACATGAATTCAAACAACCCTGTACTAACAACTTATGAATTCAAGCAACCCTGTACTAGCTTTTATGAATTCAAGACTTTTACATTACTAATTTGCTCAAGAAATTGTTTTATTTTACATAAGCACAGATATTATTTCTTTTCATTAGACTTGTTAAAAATAGTCAGGATGGCCGAGTGGTCTAAGGCGCCAGACTCAAGTTCTGGTCTTCGAAAGAGGGCGTGGGTTCAAATCCCACTTCTGACAATTCTCTTTTTATTAATTTTCATTTTTTGATGAAAACTACTTTTTCTCCTGCTATCTTCTGTGTGCTCATTTCGTGAATATAAGTAAAACGTCCTCGCTCACTAAATAAAGAGTTGTGAATCGTGATTGTGAATCACCATTAAATATAGTTGCTTACAGTTACAGGTATTGGTGGCATGTGGTATGTGGATTATGGCCGTGACGAGCAAATCCCTGGTTCAAGAATATATTTTCTCATATTATTTTTTTTAACCTCACCATTGACATTCATCACCACGAGGGGGAAAGTTGGTTCATGTTATATTTATGATTATAATTCAAACAAACAAGTCAGGAAATTTTATAGAACTTTTTCTAAAATCCAGTTCTGATTAAATAAGTTCACGATTAAAAAGCCTAACAAGGTTCAAAAAGTATACATACTCAAAACTTGGATAAAAAACCTAAAGCCTGATTCTAAAGGGAGGAAGATAGAAGCAAAATCTGAGGTACAAAAAAGGAGTGAAACAAATCCAAAATAAATCTCTGAACTTTCTAAGCAGCAGTAGCAGCCTTGGCCTTCTTAGGCGCACGGTAGGTACCAACGACGCAGGCATGGTCACGCTCAAAAGGCTCAAGCGTCACTTGCTCTGCTGGCTTGAACTGCTCTTGTTGCAGCTTCTTCACTTCGCTCTGAAACACAGCTTCTGCTGGAACTGTTGAGTCAATACAGTTAGCCTGCAAAGAGAGAGAGAGACACACAAACATGTTTACTAAACTCTTTGTCTGTGAATGAACGTTCAAAGTTAACATGAATGAATGTTTTGGAATGCTACTAACCTTGATTGAGATAACAAAGTGACCTCCTGTTTTGAGGAAGAAATTTGCATTCAAAGCGACGATCCTAGCCTATTTAAAGGGGTTTTAAGCACAAACAACATTTCATAATGAACCATCATTACATATAAATATAATATGATAGCAACTCTTGAAACCAAAATGACATTAGAAACTTTGAACAAGAAAAGCTAAATGGCATCAGCACCAATCAAATTATCAAATCAGATACTAATGACTAAAATCTTTGATTTAGTCACATCAGGAAAACCAAAAATCGATTCTGAATTAGTATTTTTCAATTATAGATGTTTTTTTTTGAAAACCAAAATGGTAAATGCAAAATGTACAGAACATATATGTTCCTACTACAATTGCCATTTTTTAAAAACAATGGCATAAAATCCGAAAAGAAACCAAAATTTGAAACCATATTTAAGAATAGAGAAACAAGATGTTCTTAAGCATCAGTAACTTGGAGTTTTGCATCACCCATGATGATCTGAAGGGGAATCCAAGTAAAGCTCATCATTTGCCATCATCAGAACATCATTTTTAATAGCAAAGCACAAATATAATGCTATACAGCAAAAGTTTTTGAAATAAATTTGAAGGAAGTATCAGCCATTCATTAAAGACGCAAACCTGATCTGGTTGAGCAACATCAGCGAAGATAACATCAACCATGCCTACGAGCATTCTGTATTTAGCAGGGTGTCTGGCATCTTCAATGATTGGAATAACATTAGTTCTCTTCTTAGCCATGTTCACCAAATCTCTACCACTTCTGTGAGAAAACTCAACAGCGTAAACACATCCCTCCTACAATATCACAAAGACAACATTATAAGAAATAACATAACACTTTTGACAACCAGGAACATAAAAGGCCAAGTTTTGCTTACAGGTCCAACAATATCAGATACATGGGAGACTGTGGTTCCAGAGGCAGCACCAAGGTATAGAACTTTAGCACCAGGTTTCTACATTGAAACATAAAACAATCAATACATGAACACTTTGCCACAGACAGCAGCATAAATAAGATTCAAACAAGAGTCCAACTTACGATATAAATGTTATCAACACCACCGAGAATAGCAGCTGCCAACTTAGAACGGAAAGGGTTCCACACCCTGTACTCAATCTTGGTTCCATCCTCATTCTGTAGATTCAATCACAAACCAATTAAGAAAGAGGTAAACAAACAAACGAACGAACATCAAGTATCAATCAATCATCTAATAATATACCTGAACGGAGATTCTCTTCTCATTGTAAACAGCTTCACCAGGAACCAAGTTCTTAGTAACAAGAGCATCTTCTTTACCCTTTGCAATGAACACTCCAGCGTGTCTGTGTGGCTCCACAATCACTTTGCTGCCTCCCTTCATTCCTCCGCGAGCAGGTACTCCTCTTCCGCGACCACGTACTCCTCTCATGCCTCTGCCGCGTCCACGGTCTCCAAAACCTCTTCTTCCTCCTCCTCTACCTCTACCTCCAGAGCTATCTCCTCGTCCACCACTGAACCCACCACCACCACGTCCTGAAACACAAAACAACATTAAAGCAGAAACTCAATATTCTCAATACCCAATTGATTTCTGAGCTAAAGGGAACAACTTTGATATTCAAGTCAGCTAAACACAACGAGTTCAGACAAAACTAACAGAGAACTAGCTATTGTTACGATGGAGACAAAACATAAAAAGCGGCGGCTAGGGTTCTTACCACCAGTTAGAGGAGGTCTCATGTTTGCTTGACAAGGAAGAGACAAGTTTCAAGGGAGAGTTAAATGACGTCGTAAGCAATTAACCTAGTGCAATGTGAGTGTTTTTTTTATACAAGTGCGTCTAGGGTTTTAGTAGAGGGTTTACTTGCTGCGTTTGATTATTATTATTTACGCATATACCCTTACACTATGTTTGGGCCTTGCCTTTAAGTTCATTGTGTTGGGCGTTAATACGAAACATCTCCCCGATAGGGTTTACAAGCTGCCTTGTTTATTCTTTACCACCAGCTACGACTGCTTGGTTTACTAGAACATTAGTTATAGGCTAATACATTACAATCATTGAGTAAGTGAGATTGTGAAATACGGAATGAAAGAGAATGGAGAGACGTAGTGTGCATGTGGGATGTTGGGAAAGAAATAGGGCCCATTGGCTGCCCCCCCCCCCCCCCCAACCCTTTTTCTCGAGTCCTCTCCCTACCAATCATCTTATAACTTTCCACAACTTCTAAATTAATTATATAAACTCTTTTCATATATGTTATGGAGTAGCTATAGCTAAGCTAGGTCATAGGCTCGAAATGTTTTTTTTTATTTAGGGATGTGAATGAAGATTCCCATTGATTATTCCACCTATTTGTCACTTTATATCATGTTCAATGTCTACTAGATATCCATGCGACTGCTAGTGGATGACCGACCACCTTTGGATGTAAATTTTTATCAATAATGATATATTTTTAGTTATGCTTCTTTATATCTGTATCTATAAGTGTGATTGGTTGTTCGTGAAGTAAATGAGAGGAATATAATAAGTGGAAATGGGAGGAAAAAAAAAGTGAAAAAATAAAAAAAATGAGTAAAAGAGAGGAAAATAAAATTACTCTTATGTGATCTAGAGTAGTGTTTAGTGTATATTTCCCGTTGTTTCAATAGTGAGTGGAGTAAGTGAGAAAAATGAAAATTTTACCTGATTGAAATATTCCAGCGTTAATAAGAATAAAACAATTTCTAGCGTAATATGTTGCGCTCAAACTACAATACAGTCACAACCTATGTACTTTCTCATTCCGTATTTAGACTTTCATAGTTCAAATATATATTAACTAGAGCCAGAGGTGTGCATAAGTGAAGCTTTGTTTAGTTGGCTTCTTGATTTACTGGCTAAGCAGATTTTTCGAGCATTGTATATATGATCACAAGTGTAATTTCAGGTCACCTGATGTATTGGTATCACTGATTTGGTTGTCATGTATTGATTACATGACTAGAGAGGATAGTGAAAATGTTTGGAAGATAACTCATTTCTATGGATTTTGTTTGCTTACACAAAAAGATTCACTGCCATTTTTTCTAAGCTTCTATCATTGTTTGTGAAATAGTATACTCTAAATAGTGAATAACTTTCTTATCAAGAGAGAAAGGTAAAGGGTTGCATTCGTACGCACGCACGTAAAGGGCATTACACTTTGCACACGTGCGCTTTCTTGTTAGTCCATAGCCACAAAGCCTTCTCTCGTATCTTTCTTACTAGGACAAGACTTTGCGCAGAATAAATTTATATAAAAATTATTTAAAAAATATTATACAGAAAAATAAATTTATATTCTTTATTGAATTAATATTTTGGTCTTTAAACAATTTTTTAAATTTTTTGTTAATTATATAATTTGTTTACTGATGAACTGATCCCATTTTTTTAAAAAAAATATGTAAAAAAATCACTTACTGCATAAGAACCTAACGTTTAGTTCAAAAAATCTCGGATTTATTTGATTACAATGAAACTATGTCAGCTCGGTATTATATCATGATTTAGTAATTTAAAAATTAATTATAGTTATGAGAAGTTTACGTTCACGTGTCATTCTTATCTATCTTCAATATTTTTTTCTTTTTCATTTTGGTTATTGTTCGATATAAATATTGATTTTGAAGTTTATTCTCATTTTGTTTGTTTGTTTTGACCTGAGATTTAGAAAATGCCTATGATTTAAAATAATTAAAAAGATACATACTTAGGTTAAGATCTACACTTTTTGCAGAATAAATATTTTATATTTATTATTTATTTTATGTTTTTCTGCATATTATGAAATAATAAAATAATAAGTATATATATTAAATAATTAAGAAATAAGTTACTATTAGGTAATAAATTGGCGTGTGCATATAAATCAAATTATCACTCATGTTTATTCGCAATCATTTTAGGGTAAATAAATCAAAACAATCAATCTTATCTATTGTATATGATATATAATTAAATTTAAATGATATTAACATATATATATATATATAGTACACTTTTAAAATGGATATTTATTAAACAAAGTTCTACTCATATGATTTTATGATTATTTGCATATTTGTGTAACAAAAGTTTACACCAGCGAATTTTTTTTAATGTGGGATAATTTCAATAATTTATAGTCATTTAAAAAACAATGAAGATTTCAAAATTAAAATATTAACTTTTCAATATATGTTCAATGCAAATATCAAAATATAGGTATACATTTTCATACGATGTATAGTTTAATTTAAACGATATGATATGATATATATATATATATATATTAACATAAAATTATATATTAACATAAAAACCTATTAAAATAAAATTATTTCTTCATAAGGTCTTATAATCATTGTATCTTAATATATAAAAAAATTTAAACTTTCATCATAAAAGTTTATGTGAGACTTTTAACAGTTTTAGTAATTTATACTCGTTTTGAAAAATTCAAAATACAACATATACAAAAAATAGATTTTTATTATATGATTAATGTAATTATGTAATTTATTTTAATAATAAAAAAAATAAACAAAAATGATAAAAATATACAAATTGTTATCAAATCTTTATTGTTTAAAATCATTAATTGCTATATATATATTTTAATTACATTTGGTAATTCCGTAGGTTTTATTTAAGGAAAGCCTGCGAAACAATAAAGATTTGATATATGCGACCAACTATAGCTTGCGAAATATTATTTTGCTAGAGAATATAATTTTTAGACTATAGTTTATATAAGGTGCTCTAGAATTCTTTGAAATATGATTTAGAACACAAGTGCCACATATTAGGGCTGGGCAAAAAACTTAGATCCGAAGAACCGAACCGAATCTGATCCGAAAAAGTAGTACCAAACCCGAACTAAAATTGATTAAATATCCGAACGGGTTCAAAATTTTGGTATCTAAAGAACCGAAACCGAACCCGACTCGAACCAAGTATCTCTGGTACCCGAATGTAACCGAAATAGATTTATATACCTAAATATATTACTTATTTTTAGATTTAATATATATTAAAAACATCCAAAATATATAAGATACTTTAAAGTTGTCTAAAATACTTGAAAATATACATAAATAGTCAAAAGTAAATGTCTAAAATGACTAAAATATATTCAAAACACCAAAATGCTTGAAATATCTATTGATTTTCTATCCAAATATTTAAATCAAACCAATTTACATATTAATTTTAGGTATTTTGACATATATTATACAAATTTATAAGTAATATATTATTTTTATTTATAGATTTTGAGAAATTTTAAGCATATAATGAATATTAAAATTTTAAAAATAATTTAAATGGGTTATCCGAACCCGAACCGAACCCGAACCAAAATTTAGAAATACCCAAATTGGCTGAAATCTATAAACCCGAAAACCCGAAACCCGATTAGATCCGAACCGAACCTGAATGGGTACCCGAACGTCTACCCCTACCACATATGATGAGTTTTTTTTTTAATTTTTACAAAATTTAGATTATAACTTTTTAAAAAATCCTCGATTAATATATAGGGGATTTACACCGACTAATCAACCCCTCTCAAATCTTGTTTTCTCGCATTGGTTTAGTTTAACCATTCACAAATCATTTGAATCATAATTCATACATCTTCGAAGATCTTCCATTAACTAAAGTATGGCGGCTAAGACCAGTAACATGTCCATCTGGTTCTAGATTTAAGCAAATAACAATTACAAAAGATGGAAAACAAAATATAAAAGAACTACTTTTTTTTTTGAAACACACAAAAGATAACTACTTATTACATAAATTAACTAATATACTTGTTACAAGGCAGTTCACAACCGGTCGATTTGATTCTGAAGAATCTCTTTAAACTCCATGACAATCCTTTTTAATTGTCTTCAAAAGTCTTCAAAGTAATTATCGACTCCTTTTAAAAGAATCTTGGTAAAAGACTTTCTTTTCTGTGAACCAAGAGAAGTTGTCTTATAGCTAACTTTGTATATATATTTTTTATTAGGACGCTTTATAAACAAATGCATAATCGATTGTGACAAAAATCATAACATAATACAAATCTGCCAAACACACCAACTTACATGCAGGATCCGATTCGAAGACCAATTTTGTTTAGATATTCACGTTGAAAAGGATCCAGCTTTTTCTAACGCAGATGCTATCTATCATTCCAGGCCACAAATTAGCTGGTAATTTTTTATACGATTATTACTGGTTTACATACTGAAAATACTATATAATAAAGAACAATAACCTGTATAGGTTGACCAAACCATTCATCACTATGTTTATGTCTATCTACCAGTGCCTACGAGTTTCTGATCCAAGACATTGTTTCTTTGACTAGCAAAAATGGATATAATATAATTTGAAAGTTAGAACACTGGCTTAAACATGACTTATATTTCAAATATGTTGTGGATGAACTTTTAACCTGATACTATTAAAACGCAGATTTACGGTAAGCATATGAGATTTTAAAGTTAGGTTTTCAATTTTCGAGACTACAATAACTAGAAACTAATGAAAACAAAGAAACCAAACTAGTAGATATAAAACAATAAACGAGTAAAGCAGCTAATAACTGAACAAAACAAGATGTAGTTTTACTTGGTTAGGTAATCGAAAAATGTAAATATCACACGTACCTGAAGTGTGGACACACTCGAGCAAATGGGTGTCCAAAATTCTGTCACATAATAATATAACAAGGGATTAAAAGGATCAAATACAAAAACAAAAGGTGTGTAATATCCTTACTTTAAACTTTAAAAGATAAAAGTGATATTCTTATAAGAAAGTGATGTATTATACTCAAAGAGAAAAGTGACATGATAATAGCAAAAAAAAAAAAAAAAAACCATTTAATAGATTTATTCCATACACGAACGCGACCGTAGCAATAACTATATGAATGGTTGGTGGTAATAAATACTATATCTGGAAGAAAACTAAATTTGTGTAAGTCAGTCACGAGATTATCGCGAACCAACAAAAGACACACAGAGAGCGGACCAGACTCACGAGTTTCGCGACGCCCACCATAATGACACCCTCAGTGGTATCCCCTGTAATTACGAAGGGTTTATTCTTTTATATCACAATTTTTTTGTTTGTTCTTTTTCTAGTCACTCAGTTTCCTTTTAAAAAAGATCCAAATAAAGAAAGCCAATTTGTCGGCATCGGGGACTCACTATTGTGCGTTACTCACCCTTTTTAGCTAGTAGTTTGACCCCAAAAAAAAAGTTGTTTTTTTTTTGGCTTGGTTTAATACAATAATTGAGAATATTTCTTGCCAAAGGAAATAAAAAAATGGAAGCGCGTGGGTCCCCGACCGTCAATTTGGATGACATGGCAATATCTCGTGGGAAATTGAATGAAAACTGTGGAAGATAACGACCGGGTGAGGTGAGAGAGAGAAGACTCATCACAGTTCATAAGAATCAAAGCCTTATTTGCTTATTTATACTCATCCTTCTTCGGTTTCACATTTCTTTTACTTAGGATCATTGTTCCTTTTGATCTTTACCGGGAAAAATATCTACATCGTTTATTGTTGAGACCGAAAGTGGTGGTAGAGTTGTGCAAATCTTGGATGTTAAAACAAGTCTAAGATATGAGAAACCTGAACAATAACGTTGATACGGTGAGCGCCGCTGCTTCTGCCATCTTCTCCTCCTCCGAGTCAAGACTACAATCGTCGAGGATGCAGGTAACTACGAGCTCTCCTTTTTTCCGGAGTGTACATATGTTTCCTCCTCTTCTTCTTGTCATCATAAATAAGAATATTGTTTTAAAAAAAAAATAATTAATAAGAATTGTTGCGTCTTAATTTGCCAACGTTTTCCGACAGGAGATCTTGATTACATATTATGTCTGTTTGAAGTGTTAGTGAAAGTTATAGACTTTGGTTCTGTCCGAAGCTGATCAAAAATCTTGTCTTTTTTTTTTCTTTCATGAAATTCATCAGAAGAAAAAATGGGGAAGCTGTTGGAGCTTGTACTGGTGTTTTAAATCACAAAAGAATAACAAGCGTATCGGCCACGCGGTGCTTGTACCCGAACCGGTTGCATCCGGATCAGCTCCGGTGGCTCCAGTCCAAAACTCTTCGAGCAACTCAACTTCTATGTTTCTTCCCTTTATGGCTCCTCCTTCATCTCCTGCGTCGTTGCTTCAGTCAGGTCCACCATCTATGTCCCACACTCCTCATGGTCTACTCTCCTTGCCCATCAATACATATTCCCTGAACGAGCCGTCTTCAGCCTTTGAGATTGGACCTTACGCTCACGAAACTCAACCCGTGACTCCTCCTGTAGACTCTGCTTACACAACTCGACCATCCACTGCGCCGTTCACGCCACCTCCAGAGTCAGGTCAAATGAGTTCTGCAACAACACCTTCTTCCCCTGAAGTTCCCTTTGCTCAGTTACTTACGTCTTCTCTGGAACGAGCTCGGAGAAACAGCGGGGGAATGGATCAACAGTTTTCAGCTGCGCACTACGAGTTTCAGTCGCATCAAGTGTATCCAGGAAGTCCAGGTGGTAGTCTAATCTCTCCTGGTTCAGGTACTTCTTCTCCTTACCCAGGTAAATGCTCCATCATTGAGTTTCGTGTCGGAGAACCTCCAAAGTTCTTGGGGTTTGAGCACTTCACTGCTCGTAAATGGGGGTCGAGATTCGGTTCTGGATCCATCACGCCTGCTGGTCCAGGTTCGAGGTTGGGTTCAGGTGCCCTGACTCCTGATGGTGGCGGAGGGCTCGGCTCAAACGGTGCAGAGATGGTTTCAAGAATAGGTTCTGGGAATCTTACGTCACTTGAAGGCACTGTTTTTGGATATTCAGATCACGGGTCGTCATGGAACGATGAAGCTCTCACGGCTGGTCATAGAGTTTCGTTTGAGGTGACTGGTGCAGACTTAGCACGTTGTTTTGCAAGTAAGCTAAACCGAGTTGGTTTAGATGATCAAATGGATACGTACCAGGCGGTTTCGCCTACAATGAGATGGAGTGACAAAACGTGGGGAGAAACAGAGAGCGAACTGAGTCACAAGTTAAGAACGTTTTCGGTAGGGTCGAGCAAAGAGTTCAAGTTTGATAACTCAGAAGAAGTGGTGAGAACGGAATGGTGGTCGAGTGAGAAGGTCGGGCGAGAAGCTGATAACAACAGTCCAGGAAACAGTTGGAGTTTCTTTCCGGTGTTACGGTCTGGAGGTTTCAGTTGACTAACTGAGAAAGAAAGAAAAAAAGGGTTTCTATCTTCTTTATTACCAGAACTAAACCCTCTAACATTGGAAGCAGTTCAGTGATTTAGTAAGAGATTGGGGTCTAACAACTATACATATATTGTAGGAATCTATGTTGTACTGATATATGGTATTACGATATGGTAGACTTCAGATTTGGCTAAATATCAATTTCATTTCAAAATTTTCAATTTTAAACTCTACAACGGAGAAAGGTCAACAAAATAACAGATCTATGTCTTTCTATCGAGAAAATGAAGTAAACAAAAAAGAATATTGACTCTTAAAATCAAGAAAAATCTCTCTAGAAGCAAAGAAAAAAAAACCATACGTCTCTCTCGCTAATACTGCACTTTTGGTATACCTAAAAATGATACTCCGGTCCAGAGACGAGCTCGGTTTTTGTTTGTTTGGATTTCTTAAGGAATACTCTGTTTTGGAACATACTTTACCTTGGTACCCTTTTCGCGTTTCTTCCTGTGCTTTGGTCGTGCGGCGGTTATAACACCATTCGAAGATTCGTGAGTGTTATTGTTACCTGACATGTCTGTTTCCTGAGACAGAACCAACGTCACGTGTTCTTCAGAGGTTGCCTCTTTCCATCCTGACAAGCCAATTCAGATTTTTGAGTAAACAAATATTGGAATTAAACGATAGGGAGAAGTTAAAAAAAAAAAAAGACAAGTTAGAAGAAGTTTTACTCTTTGCAAGAAACGCCTTCGCTTCGTGCAAGCTTATGTGATGAGCGGTTTTAACTTGAAGTACAGTTGAGCTTGAGATCTTATCCTTCTTGTCTGTGTTTTCATCGATCCTTCCCTGACTGCTCACTGGCCTCCATACTTTTACAGTTGATTTCTCCGATGTGGGTTTCCCCTCAACAGTCTTCATTCTTCGCTCCTCTTCACTGCTTTTTGTTTGGTTATGTTCTCCGGTGTTTTGGATTGTTACACTCACCGATCCAATCAGAACTTCACTGTTCTTTGTTTGATCCTGTTCATCCACTGCTGCTTCTGGTGATAACGAGTTGGGGTTATTGGCTTTTCGGCTCCAAACTTTAGTAATATTGCCTCTTACGTCTCTGTTAGTTCCATTCTTTCGGATGCCTCCAAGTTTTGGCGCATGATTACCGTGGAACCCATTCGGCATTCCATGCTGTGATCTCTTCTCCATTTGCCTTCGCCCACTTCGCCTTTCCATGTTTTGGCCATTACCAAAACCATCATCATCAACCATTGGCGCTTGAGTTTCACTGTTTCTCCCATTGTCCATTTCCAGAACTTGAGGTTCCTCGAGGGACGAAGAATCCTCAATTGGTATGGAATCTGATCTCTGCGCCTCGGAATCTGAAGCTATAGATAACGGGCTTGATGA
The DNA here is from genome assembly GCF_020379485.1 of Brassica napus. NCBI lineage: Eukaryota > Viridiplantae > Streptophyta > Magnoliopsida > Brassicales > Brassicaceae > Brassica > Brassica napus. Next base: position 50,168,112 of record NC_063450.1, on the reverse strand, counting down.
CTCAGCGGGGGAATGTTGTTCTTCTGATGTGGTACTCTCATCTTCTTTAGCTTCTTTTTTCTGGTCCTTTGCTCTTTGTTCTTTCTGTCTTAGCTTCTTCCTCTTCTTTCTCTCCAAGAGATCAGCTTGTCTGCTCCAGACATAAAATACTAGTGAATAAGACTAAACGCTTGGAAATCAATTCAGAATAAGAGAATCTTCCATTTAGTAGCGCTATATGACTAGCACTGCAATTGATAAGCACGCACCTTCTCTGAGCAGCTTCTTCCTCTTCAACCAGTAAATTTTGGCACCTCAGGGCTTCCGCATCTTTGTCAGCAAGCCATGCTTTAATCTTTACATTAAGAATACAAAGATAAATCACATGTAAGCAAAGTCCTCGTATTAGACACTTTGCACTGCCAACTCGAGACAATGTTGAAACCTTTAAAGAAAGAATTACCAATTTCTGTTCCAGAAGAATGCTTGTGCAAGCAACGACATTTTTTGCCTCCAGCATATTTTTCCCAATTTCACCGTCAAATATGTATTTTTGCATTGGTGCAGCCTCGTTACACAGGAAAGTTTTTTCGCTTGCTTCATCGAGAATGCTAAAAAGTTTCTGCGAAGAAATTGAAAACCTAGGTGTTCTAGCCTGGATAATATCCTGGAGAAACAGGAGCATGTATCACTATATCAGCGTGAGGTTGAGCACTGAGGATACTCTTTATCCAAAATGATAAAAAAGAAATCCATACCAAAAGGTCAGAACCAGCTCTTAGATAATACTGTGGCAGAGCAGTATATCCTGGTTTTTCAATAAGTGACACTAGTCCGGACTCAACTGATTCCCCAGCAACATCCTATAAGAATCAAAACAAAGCACCTTAAGCTGAAAACCTCTGAAAAGCATATAGATCAGTAACACAGGTCCATGATGCAGAAATAGAATGCCAGAGAAATGGGCAGCATGTATCAGGTATGCATACTCATCAGACGTGAGAGAGCATGTATACGAATTAAGTAGGCTTTACTCTTGCTTTTTAACTAAAACGTATTTATTTGGAAATCAATCATGTAACCCTGAGGAAGTCATATGGTATTCTAGAAACATATATTACAGTGTTATTATTGTATCACACCTTGCACAAAATGAAGAGAAAGAGCTATTAGGCCTTCATAAAGAGTCAAAACCCTAAAAACGAAGTGACAAACAACAATGAAATGAATCATTAAGGAAAACAGAAGAAGATGCAATACTACACTCATCCGATGCTCACCAGTCACCATCCATTTTAATGACTAAAGATAAGAAATTTTTCTGTGCACAAATAAATGTAAAGTTGAATTATACTACCTCCAGCATCAGGCTCTTCAATGAGAGAATCTCCTTCGCATCAACTACCGAGAGCTGAAAATTACCGGAGGGATCGAACATGATCATTACCAAGAGGGAAAAAAAACTAATCGAATTAGCAATAACTAAGAAAAGACGAGTAGAGTGAGAACTACCTTATCCCAAAACTCCCCCAGTGCATCCCTCTCTTTGCTGGAATCCTGGAATCATGCAAACACAATCTCCAGATGACTTTTGAGTAAAAAGAATAAATCAACCAGGAGTTGGAAAGACATAAAAACAAAAGAAGTACCTTTTCAGGCTTTCTTGGACGCCGATGCACACGGCTATGCCTTCTATGGTTCACAGGAGAGCAAAACTCCCTGGTGCACTTTTCACACTTTTGCAGTTCTATCTTCAAAGGTGTCAGCAATGGCCAGCCTGGGAACGAAATAGAGCATGAAATAAATCCCACGTACAATACCCCAAAGACACACACACACACACACTATTCAACCATCACTTTCATCTAACACGATAAACCTCGCAAGCCTCATAAAACTATATAACACCTAATCCACTGATTCCAAGTCTAGAGAAGTACGAGTCAATATCAGATCCAATCATACCGGGACGTTCTAAGTTATGGAGAAGTTGGAAGAGCTGGACTGGATTATTATCAGGCCTAGGGAAGGAAAGAAAAGGATCCTTTCCAACGGCGCGTCTGATTAGCATGTCCAGAGAATCATTCCCATCTTGCTTCACCAGCTCCATCGAATTCAACTGCACACACAAAGTCCTATAAACACAGCATCCCGTAGAAATCTGTATAGATTCCCTAAGCAACTATATATATACACAAACCAATCACATATTACTCGATTCAAATCAACGACAGTTACGTGTACGCGAACGAATCGATTTTAAGTGATAATGGAAAGCGAATGGTTTAAGTCCCGATCACGCACCAGTATAACAGTAACAGCAGATCGGGCGTGCGCCGAGAACAAAATCAAGAGCGATCCTCGGGGCTTGGCAGGAAAGAAAGTCACTGAGAGAAAGTGATGGGACGCGAAAATAAAATGAGAAGAAAATTTTCGGAGGAGGCAGAGGAGCTGTCGTCGAAACGACAAATTATTAAGGCGTACGGAGAAAACAAACATAACCCTCAGGGGCTCCATTTCCATTAATTCCATCAAATATTAATTTATTAAAATCGGTATATACCATTCTTTTCTTTTCTTTTTCTTAACACATAAGATATATGACTTTTAAGCTTTGGATGTTTAACGAAAAAGACTAGTCTTTTTTGAAGAAAGTTATTATTCATTAAAAATACATGATTCATGCACATTTGCTTTGATCTCTTTTGTCTGATGATGATGATTCATGCACTTTTGATTTTCAAAAGATATATATTTAAGTGTGATAAAATTGTTTCCACACCCCGACGTCAGAAAAATGATGTATTCAAAATTAGTGAAAGAAATACCTAAAGGGCAAATCTCCAAAATAGCACATTTCTAAGTTTATATCACAAAAATAGCACTCAAAAACTACAATGACCAAAATAGCACCTTTCTAATTTTATCCTTTGAAAATTTTAATTTTTTTATTTTTCAAAATTTGAAATCTTATCCCCAAAACATTATTTCTCAACTCTAAACCCTAAACCCTAAACTCTAAACCCTAAACCCTAAACCCTAAATCCTAAACTCCACCCTTTAACTCTAAACCCTAAGTTTGTGACTTTTGATAAAACATTAAGTGTTATTTTTGTGACTTTTGACTTTGAGTGCTAGTTTGGGAATATAAACTTGATTTAGTGCTATTTTTGTCTTTTTCTCATACTTAAACCCTGTAGTAGAAACTAAAATATAGGGGAGCGGATGATTGGTAAGTGCTGTAGCTTTATATTTTTTGCTCTAGAATTTAATCTGTAGATTTATTTGTTGTAGCTTTCCTTACTGTAGATTTCTAAAGGACTAATTTTTTGCTCTGGAAATAAAGCTGTCTACAACCATATTTTGATTTTGCAGAGATTTTTTTGCTGTGAGTTTTTTAAGGAAAGCAAAGCTCGATTGGTTGACATATATAGCTGTAGACTAAATTTTGGTTGTCCAAAGCATCTACACCCCCAACCACTCATCCCCATATACTCATAAAAATATTTTGAAATTCTCATAAAATAAATGGAATCGTGAGTTGTAAAATCGTCTAATATTTTTCAAAATTGTGATAGTGTTATAAATCGGTGTCACGAGTCAATGTATTCAGAAAACATGTGTGATATGTTAGAAAAATATAATTTTGGATAGTCATATACTCAAGTGTAAACTATACAAAACCACAGAAAGCAAAAAACAGCTGTGATATTGAAAAAGTTTCAATTATGCCATATTGTTTTCCAATATGATGAGAATAGTACTTTTCAAGAATCAACAAGCGTTACAACTTTTTCTGCAGGTGCCAAAGTAATCAGGAGAGCCAATCATATAGACAGGGTTTTTCTTGCACTCCCCAAGCTCAGCCCATCGTCCACAGCTCTCGTCTTCATCACTGCATTCACCACTCTCCTCCTCATCCTTTCTTGCTTGTTTCTTCGCGTATATCAGTTTCGTCGCCACCAGCAGTTCCCCTTTCAGCACAGGGCATCTAAAATGAGTGCTTGTCTGGTCCAAAGTCGCATTCAAGTGTCTGCTGAAGAACAGAACTGCGTTTCCTTTTACCGGTCTTAAGATGTTACCCGTCTCTCCCGCCTCTGAGCAGTCGGACCAACTCCTTTTGAGTTTCACCTGAAGGAAAAGGATAGAAAACATGAATTCAAATATTCTTTGAGTTGTGCCAAATAAATTCTTTTTGCTTTACTGACCTCTGCATTTGGGAAGAGAAGCTCTCCGCCTTGAGTGGTGTTTGAGACGTAGAGGATGACGGTTGCCAACAAAGACTCATGCGACACAGAGCTAGATTCATCTCCAAAATAATCTAACTTGTTGTCTGACTTCTCCATAGTGTAACTTCTTACCTTGATGGGACCGCTGTTTTCTGAAAGATGTGCATCAAAAGAGAAACACAAGCAAACAGTTTGATCAAGAAGAAACTTATTACAAACCATTACTCAAGAAAAGAGCCCTTCCTAGAGCAATCAAAGAGTGTTCATAAACTGAAAAGCAAGATAAGTATAGGTAACTACTACCTCTTGGGAGGAAAGTCCAGGCAGAAATTCTTTCTTCAATCCCAGCAACTATTGGGTCCTAGTTTATACCAAAGAAAACAAGGATTGGAACATAACATTGCTATGGCCACTCATAATATCTCCGTCAACTTGATGTCACAGAAAAACTACAAGCATATTATAGTGTTTCAAGAATCATTTAGCATCTTGACCACATAGTGTTACGACAAAAAAATTCTTGTCAAGCAAGTTTGAAGAAAACAAAAAAAACTTACCGGAACATCTAAGACGTGGTCAGAACTTGAAAGGTGCGTCTTCCCATCACCATCCCCTGATTTAACCTCTGAAGTTTCCTTCGCCTACAGAAAAAAAAGCAACAACCATTAATCAAAAAAAAAAAAAAAAATTAATCAATATGATTTAAAACAGGAAAGGAAGAGGAATGTTACCAGATGATCACACTCTTCCTCTGACAAGAATCCACGGTAAAGGAAGACCCTGTGGTGGGTGCATACCAAATAGTTCCAGACATACATTAGTAACTCTTGCAATAAATTGCATGCTATCTAACAAAAGGTACCTGACCTTGGTTGCCATGAACGCTGAAGAACACGCCTCGGATCAACAGACTTAGATCCAACAACATAATTAGACTGTGTGTAACTCTCACCAATGTTATCTTTATCTCGGAGTTCCTTTCGACTGCATAGAGAGGAAGAGCAGTATGAATAAACATTTTCGCAAACCAATTATTGCAGAATCAATTAACATCTCAATGAATCAGGTGCAGTGTCTTAATGCAAGGATCAAGATATTCAAGTAATGCTAATCGCCACAATTATAAGGTGAATTAAAAGCTACATGCATCCGCCGAAACCAATGGTCGCAGCTCGGTGATACGATTGATAAATGAGGGGATCACGAAACGCACCTTCCGCCGGAGCAGAAAGGAGAAGAAGAGATAACGATCAGAATAAGGAATATTTGGCTAAGGGAAGCCATGGATCATGCATCCAGTGATGGTGGTGATGGTAACAACATAGCGTCGATGAAAATATCTCATGAATATCTCTTTTCCCTAATTCATCCGATGAACACGAGGCTGTCACGACGTCGTTTCGAGAGTTGTGGCTTATTTTACCTTAAAAAGTTTTGAGAATATTACAAATATAACCTTCCAACTTTCCGGTTTTCTACATCTCCCCCCGTACCATTGCAAACTCTCGCAATGCAATATCCTCCAAGATAATTCTAGTTAAGAATGTGAATTGATTATGGAATAAATCAAAATTTCATGAGCCAAAAAAAATGTTTAAAGTTTCATTCAATTATTGCTATAATTAAGTTTTATGAGTTCTCAACCAATTAGTAATGAATGGACGATTGATTCAAATCTTTTATAATTATTAAAAGTTTTTTTTTTACAATTTAAAATGTAGTTATTATTCACATTTCTGTGAAATTGAGGCTTATGGTCCATTGATTCTTTAATATACATTCAATTACTATGAAGAGTTATAGTGAAATTTTTGTAAGTAGCTAGTGTATTTTTTTTTTAAATGTTTTTCTTTGAAATAAGGATAACTGCTATGATAAGTGGATATTGGTACTACTGTCACTGCGTAGCAAGCAAACGATTGATGCCAAACTTTCTAAAATTACAAAGCATATATTTATATATACATTATACCTTTCATTAAAAATTTAAGTACCCCCTATTTTGACCATTATTTGTAGTCTTTTTGTGTGTTTGGTGTATGATGATATATAGTCCGTTCATAGGCATTTGATTCTCTACATGTATTGTAAACGTTTTTTAAAAAAGATAGAAAGGAGCAAATAGATGCAACCTAGCGATCAAACGTGAACAATAACATATCATGAATGTATGGATGGTGTAGAGTGTAGACAAATAGCTGCTAAAAATAGAGCGGAAAGTGCCTTAAAAGAGGGATGGTTAGGCGAATTTTAAGGTTTGAGAAAATAACAGATTAAAACCAATATTAAAGTTAATAAATAAGAGCCTTTGTTTGTCCGAGTTTGTCTCGATCCTCTCTTCACAAACCAATTAAGCATTATCCTCCAAAAGTACATTCGTCTTTTTTTCCCTCTTTTCCAGAAGACAATCAATATTCACACAAGAAAAAACAAATCTCTGTTCCTCGAGTCTTACCATAGAAACTGAACAAAAACAATGGTTTGTTCTCTTTCTACTCTGTTTGTAATAATTTTGTAGGCTTGTTGTTTCTAAACAATGGCCTTTAGACGGCAATCAAGGAGATTTAGTTTTATTCCAAGTTGAGGATTGTATTTATTTTTTTAATCAGCCTAAGTTTTGATAGAACACCTGATCATGAAAATATTAAATATGCCTACGTAGAGTTTAGGAAAATATAGATTTTGGATGCCTATCATGCTAGTATTGTCTAATTATGTTAGATCTCGATTTTTCAATGTAGCCATGTTATATATTGACGTGCTTCTCATTTCTTTGTATAGTTTATCACGTTTTAAATAACAAAATTAGCGTGATAACTCAATACCAAAATGTAGCACATATATCACATATAAGCTAGCTAGCTTCCACATATATATATTAGTATAGAACCAAAAACCAAGCTAACTTAGTATACAATAATATAATGGATGGCATGATTATATGCAATGATATAATGGATGGTATGATTGAACGAGAAGGCGAACGCGGCGTCGGGGATGGCAGTGGAGGACAACTGCAAGCTGAAGTTTTTGGAGCTAAAGAAAAGAACCTACCGGTTCATAATATTCAGGATAGATGGACAGCAAGTGGTGGTTGAAAAGTTAGGAAACCCGCAGGAGACTTACGATGATTTCACCAATTCCCTCCCTGCCGATGAGTGCCGCTATGCGGTTTTCGATTTAGATTTTACCACCAATGAAAACTGCCAGAAGAGCAAAATCTTCTTCATCGCCTGGTACGTTATATTAACCTTCCTTTTATTTATTTCAATTTTACTATATATTCTTCATAAGATTATAAGATTGAAACACTTAGAAAATGTACAATATGTAGCCTCATATGATCATATCCACTAATATACAAACTCACTGAAACAAGACTAATCAAAAATGCGTAAATACTTAGCTCATCTTTAACGCTAAAACCGTAGTGCACGGTTTTTTATGAAATATATTTTTTTTGTCTGATTTTTTAAAAAAATTTAAAAATGTGAACCAATCGCGGGCCGTCACGTGTCAGTGGAGTCCGTGAACAGTGCAAGAAACTAACCAAAATCGATCCTTATTTCATCACTTCTATCACCGGTTTTTACAAAAAAAGTGAGACCCATCACTTAAAAAACCCTCTTATCACCTCCGTTAACTGTGAAGAGGATCTTCAATGGTTACATACTCTAAGAATATCTGACCAAATACAATATTAAAATTTCATTCAAATTTAGTTTTCTAGTTAAATTGAAACAAAAAATAAAGTTAAGTCAATTACATGTGGAGATGTTTCTCAAAACAAATTATTTTGAGTTTTCATACGAGATATACTCTTTATCATATTTCTACTTTTTTTTTCATTTTTTTTTTTGATATTTATATATAGAAACCTTTTGAAGAACTCTCATTGTGGATGTTCTTAGATTAAGTTAGAACTAACCAGACTAAACAAGTTGTGTAAATACATGTTAATACATCTTAGGGGTGTTAGTGGGAATTGGATTTATAATGAGTCTTACAATACTTTGATTTTGTTTCAATAAGTGTGCTTCTATTTCTTGGCTAAAAAAGAAAGGTGTGCTAATGTGTTTGGCCTTGTTGGATGATTGTAGGTCACCGGATTCATCTAGAGTGAGGATGAAGATGGTGTACGCGAGCTCTAAGGATAGGTTCAAGAGATCATTGGACGGCATTCAGGTTGAGTTACAAGCCACTGATCCTAGCGAGATGAGCTTTGACATCGTCAAAAGCCGAGCTCTCTAAACATTTCCGTTGTATTCATCAAGCATTTATATATAATCTTTCGTATTTCTCATATTGAAAAGAAAACAAAATTAAAACACACTCACGTTATGTAATTTTCTTGGTTATGATCTTATATTTCTTCATTGTCGTTTCCATTCATTTTCCACTTCTCTTTTGTAGACATATTCTTATGAAAAAGTAAAAAACATGCTTTCATGAAAATGTTGTCGGGAAGTTGAAAGTTGAAACCATGAATAGGTATAGCTTGTTTGTGTTAACGTCCCAAAGCAAAGCTAGCTTGTTGTGCAACTACTCAAATAAGGAATAGAACTATGCTTTAACCATTTTTAACATCATGTCAATATCTCTAAAAAAGCAAAGAGACATCTTAACAAGCGGTCGATATGTCCGAGTGGTTAAGGAGACAGACTTGAAATCTGTTGGGCTTCGCCCGCGCAGGTTCGAACCCTGCTGTCGACGTATTTTTCTAGTTAAAGTAGTTTTCCATTATTAACCCAAAAAAACTTGTACCATATTTCTTCTACATGACAGCAGCAGAGAATTAGCCATGGATCAAACCAGAAACACATTGTACTAGAAAGCATGAGCACACCATACATTATGAAAAGAAGCTAATCTCAATTTTCTTGGAACTTCTTCTGCACAGGCACAGAGCCACGCTTCTCACCGCTTCGTTGGCCCGCTCCATCTGCTCCCGAACCGGAAAATCCCATATTCCCTAACCACCGGTACACCAAAACCAAACATCATTACACAAACGCGATTTTCAACAATATATATTTTTAAAAAACGGCGTTACCAATTGTGGCGCCTACGGACTGTGAAGAGTCTTGAACAGACTCGGTAGACTTCTGCGTCACCTCCTCCGTCGTACCGGAGATCCACGAAGTAACAGCTCCTGTCAGCTTATCCACCATCCCTCCTTCTCCTTCCTCTGCATACCTTTCACCGTGTTTGATCGCTCCTTCCGATTTCGGATCCGGGAACCCTCCTAGCCTTTCCTCCACCGCCTTAGATTGAGTCACAGTCCCCTTCTTCGGTTCCGCCGTCGTGTCTCCTCCGAGATGAAGTTTCTCCGCGACCACTTCAGACAAAGCCTTGTCTTCCTCCCCAGGACTCAGTTTCTCCGCTACATATTCCTTGGCAGACACCCCCTTGTCCTGCCCTTGATGGGTCTCCTCTGTTCCCCCGGAGAAGGGTCGCTTCGTCATCACGTTAGCTCCCGTCTCTTTCACCTTCTCGTAAACTGGAGTCACCACCGATGCAACCTTGGTCCCGTATCCTTCCCCGGAGCTCGGAGTCTCAGCTCCTACGTTTCCACCTTCCCCGGAGTATCCAAGCTTCGAGGCGACGACGTTTTTGGCCGCCGCAGCTTTATCCGCCACGACCGAAGTCACTGAGGTGATCTTGTCGGTGTAGCTGCTCTGATCCGGCTGATGCGTTTCATCACCCCTCTGTTGATCAAAACGTTCAGCGTTCTGATTAGTTTGAGTTCCTATCGGAAAATCTTTGCCCAAAGAGGCTCCTGACTTCACATCCAAGTCATGTCTCCTCGCCGGAAGTTCTCTCTCAAAACCGTGTCTTCTCTCAGGCAGATCTCTTCCATGCCCTAGTTGATCATCTCCACCTGTTCCTGTCAACCTCGCGAGAGCTGCTATAGTCTGCGCTGCTCCAACTTCTCCACCAGCTGAGATACAAAAATAGCAAGAGTCAAAGAACATAATTGAAAACCCTAAGACGTGGGAGACAAGCTATTAACCTTTTCCCGTGGGATCAGCGACTTTGGACTGATAATTCGACATCCATTTACCTGGAGCAGACGGGTCTTCCTCCAATACTCTGTTTCTCTCGACATGGACTTTACGTTGTTCACCAGGAGCAAACGTACTCGTGACATCTTCTGTTGAAGAGAGCAAAGACACTGGCGTGTTATGCGGCGTCATCGTAGCAGCGCCTGTGCCTCTTTTTTCTTCTTTTCCCGACACACCGGACGGTCTTACAGGCTGAGGCAGAGCTTGAGAGGCATTGGGGGCTCGTGCTGGTTCAACTCCTTTGTTTGGCTCTGAGACTTTAGTGTGGGAAGAGGACACGACCGGGAAAGCCTTTGTCCCTGGAGGAACTATCTCCTCCTTCATCGGTGGATCAGAAACGTGATGAGCTTTTCCTCGCGCTGCCGACACGAATCCAATCAATAAACTGCTTTTAAAGTGAAGTAATGTAAGGGATAGACAAACCTGGTGCACCACCGTGGACTTGTTGACCTACGTCGTAATCTTCAGTATCTTCCTCGTCAAGATCGTGATCGTCGGGGATGTGTTGTTCTCCTCCACGATCATGCTCATGACCATGTCCATGTTTAGTAAGAACGTTCTTTATCTTCTTTGCCTTTTCCTTCACTTTCTTCAGAACTTTCGATGGTCCTTTCTCATGATGCCCTTCTTCCTCTGCATCCAAAACACATAGAAACACATCCATTAGCTTACGTTGGTTCTGAAAATTAGAGTTCAGTTTGGTATATAACCTGGATGGTGAATCTTGATTGGTTCCTCTGCTTGATGATGATGAGCATGAGTACGCTGCAACTGCGCTTGTGAATCCATTAGCAAATTCTTTTCTGTGAGAAACTCTTTGTAGTTTCTTGAAAGCTTTATACAGAGTGAGTGATAAGAGGAGGACGCATGTGTCCTCTATATTTCTGCTAGAGGATTCCACGTGTCATGTATTGCCACGTAGCTGGTTCTTGATTCTGTACGTGGCTTTCTTGGATGTAGTCTTTATCCGAGAAGTAATGTCGATTGTAACTTCTCAAAGAAGTTACGTTAATAGCTTGGTTGTTTTACCAAAGCCGGTTCGGGCTAAGCCCATTTCGAAATGTGTTGTTGGGCCTGAAACAAGATCCAGTATGCTGTAGGGTTTGGTGGTAAAAGAACAGACACGAAAGCGCGGGGGGGGTTAGATGCAGCTACCACAACATCCACGTGGGGACCTCTGATTTGTTTATCCAGTTAACTGCCCACGAAAATACACGTCTGAATATACAAATCGAAAGGAGATCGCGACAACCACGTGGTTGGTTTATCTGGCTCAAAGGTTATCACCGAGATTAATCTGACACAAAAGTAGAAGGAGAAGGAGAGAGAAAAAGACAAGAACCAAAAAAAGGAAGAAACACAGCTCAGTTATGGCTGTCGGGATAAACGCGATGCCGGTGACGTTTGCGGCCCACGCGCTCGCTGTGATAGCGGCGATTATGGTGCTTGTTTGGAATATCAGCTACAGAGGTGGATTGGCTTGGGAAGCTGAAAACAAGAATCTCATCTTCAATGTATTGTTTACTTTACTTTAAGCTCTCTCTCCCTTTTTTTTTTTTTTTTTTAAGGTCTTTGCGTTGACTTTCTGCCTTTCTTGACCATCGTTCTGATTGGTATTTATAAATCAAAAATCAAAAATCAAAAATCAAAAATCAAATTGATTTCAGTTCCGAGTTTTTGCTTCACAATCTTGTGTTTTGTCTGCAAATTTTAAACCTTTATCCATTTCTTAGTGCTGTTTCTGAGTGAGTGGCTTTCTGTGATGGAGAAGTCTCTTTCTGTTTTAATTCTTGATTTTTGTTTGATTTGTGAAGTGGGGAATTTTGATAGTTTGTCAGATGACTTTGATTTATCTGGTGTGTCCCATGTACTTGGATAATAGTTTTGCTGGGGATGTGCTTTAAGCTCCATGAGTGTTCAGTTATGTACTAAAATGATGTTTGGTCTTTTATTTAATGGTATACAGAAAATGTAAATATCTTCTGACTTTTCAAATCTTGTTTTAAAGTTCCATTTATTTTTACTGTTTTTGAGAGGAAAAAGATTATAAACATCCAAAACAAATATGATGTTTACCTGAGTACGCCATTGAAGCAAAGCATGACTTCTGTTCAATTGTATTATTACTTTTAGCCATTCAAAATGTTGCATGACCTTATTCACAATCTGTGTTTGTGTTCTGATACTTACTTTATCTGATCCAGCTGCATCCTGTTCTGATGCTCATTGGATTTGTGATCTTGGGAGGAGAAGGTAAACATTAACATCATCTTTTTAACCATGAGAAAAGCTTTGTATTACTTACTATATGGATTTGTCCTGTTGATAATGATCACTTTATAGAATAAGACTACATAAACCTTTGTTTTCGAACTTGAAATGCAGCTATTATAAGTTACAAATCGCTTCCATTGGAGAAACCAGTGAAGAAGTTGATCCACCTTATCCTCCATGCCATTGCTCTGGCTCTTGGGATCTGGGGAATCTGTGCAGCCTTCAAGAACCACAACGAAAGTGGAATCCCTAACCTCTACAGCCTCCACTCTTGGATTGGTATTGGTGTCATTTCTCTTTATGGCTTCCAGGTAAATCCCATGGCCTTGTGCAGCTATTAGACCTTTCCATTTATAGAAAGTCGATTTTTGAAGGGTTTTTGTACATTGTTCATTACCAGAGAAAGATAAAAAAAATGTTTTTAAACTTTGCAGTGGGTGTACAGCTTCATAGTGTTCTTCTTCCCTGGAGGGTCACCAAACCTTAGAAGTGGGTTGCTTCCGTGGCACGCAATCCTAGGCCTATTTGTTTATATACTCGCGGTTGGGAACGCAGCTTTAGGGTTTCTGGAGAAGCTGACTTTCCTGGAGAGTGGTGCTAAGCTCGACAAGTACGGGCCAGAAGCGTTTCTTGTGAACTTCACAGCCATTGTCACCATTCTCTTTGGTGCCTTGGTGGTACTCACTGCTTCTGCTAAGTCTCCCTCCTCCATTGACGATGCTGATAACTACAGCTATTCTGCTATATGAAAACGCTTTATACATTTCTTCAGTTCCTCGCATATCTTTGCTGCTACTTGTGCTGTCAAAAGATTATATAATTATATGATGTATTTGTAGTGAAAACACTTTGTGTTTGTGATTCCGCTGATTATGAGTTTGATTACTTCTGGTGTGTAAAAATGTTCAGTAATATTGTTGAAAATTGCAACAGTTCTTGTTAATATTTTTCATATTGTGCTTGAATATGACCTTGTTAATTAGAGGTATGCATTTCGGTTTGATCACGGGTTGGGAATATTTTTAGGAAGACTTTGGGGGACTTTAGTGGCTTTAAAAGTAACGAAACGTGATTGGTAAAAAAATGGCTTTGAAGACTTTTAATTTAATTCAAAGCCTTAAAAGCTCTTAAAGTCTATTTGCCAATCGAACCTTAAATTAGTTTTGTTTGGTTTTAATTTTTTTTTTTTGTGTGTTCGTTTTTTTTTTCCGTTCAGTTTAGTGTGTATTCATTCGGTTTAATTTGTGTTTTTTTAGTTCAGTCATATTGATTTATTAGTTTTGTTTTAGGTAAGTTACAAAATATATTTTATAAAAATATAAACAGACTACAATTTGACACGAAATCATTATTTTTTCAAGCAAAACATAAAAATGAAAATGTAGAAGGTATAATCTAATAATTTTATGTTATTATCTTCAAACTTAATATAAATATCAAAAGTATTTTCCATATTTGATATTATGTATGGGATTCATATTTTTATTTTATTTTTAGTTGTGTTTATTCTGTTTATTTAGAAGTAAAATGTATAAATTATATTTAGTTGTTTAGGTTAATTGGTTAAATATATTAAATCTTAATATTATTAGTATATTTAACTAATTTAGTTAAAACACTTTGGTTTTTTGGTTCAGTTTAAAACCGAACCATTGGATTGATAAATCATCAACTAAATTGTTTAGACATATATTCTGGTTTAGTTTGGTTTGGTTCGAGTTTTTTGTCCACCCCTTATTAAGAGTATTTTATGGTGATAAAAAATCAAAGTTATAAATCACATAAGTTATTCTTATTATATATATTACGAGTTTGCCACTTTAGTTAAGAGATGTGTTCATTTTTGATTGGTTATTGTGACAAATTAACCAATAAAAAATGAACACCTCTCTTAACTAAAATGGCAAACTCGCAATATAATAATTTTTAATATACCATGTATCGTCATTTAACATCCTTCGTCTCAAATACGGAAAAATCTTCAGCTCCACCTCTTCCATCAGCAGTTATGGTAAATCTCTGCACCATGCCTTAGTGTACTTTGATGAAAGTAGGATTGCGGTTTGTTACATATCCTTTTCTATTTTGTTTTGATCAGGATATTAATGCTAGACTGGAACTTATTGATGAGACACAACAATGTTCTACAGATAGCCGTAGTGGCCATCATGTTGCTAATGAGGTTAAGAATATTCCTACGATTGAAAAGTATGTTTATTTGTCAAATTGAGTCCTATTTGGGTTTGTGTGTATGTCTCTAACGATTCATCTGTGTAGGTCAAGGAGAAACATAACCCACTGGCTGTGAGACACTTCTTGATCCTTGAAAACTACCCCTCTACCATTAGCGACTTTGCATTATAACTAGAGACCTCATCAAAGCGGTTATTTTTTTCTTTATAAGGTGCGTTAACCCCCACTAATATGTTTTTTTAAAGCATTTCTTTTTATACAGTCATTCTAATTATAACCCTTGGCATCTTTTTGTATATAGAATCTAGCCGAGTTTTATAAAGCTGTTGTCGGTAAAGATGGTGAAGAAGCACACATTCCACAATCCCAACCCGTTATTGGAAATCTGAAGAGGGGGGTTGAAAATAATGATTTGAAGACTTTACTCAAAGATGTTTTGCCAGAAGCGGTTACGTGCATATGTAGTTCAATCATGAAATTCAACAAAACTAAGGCGAGTAAAGCAATTGAAAGCGAGAAGAGGGTCCTGTCAATGGTAGAAGTTGCAAAAACAGTGAGGGATCTCTTGATTTCCTTGGTTTGCTCACCACTCTCGACAACGAGCTTTTAATTGATTTGGAATATAAGGCATCGGCGATAAAGAAACTGGCTGAAGAAAAAATTTCGCTGAAGGAGTTGGATTTTAACATAACCAATGGGCAAGTAATAAAGCTTATTGCGTCTGACGTAAAAACTCGCACATCCTTGGAGCTCATGGAATATGCTACTCCAGCTGGAAATGTGATAAGCCTTGTGAGGAAGAGTTTTCAGATTTCAGATTCTAAGCTTGCTTCAAACGAATTTGAGCTGATGGATAAACTCAGAGGCAAAGTTGGAGTGGTTCAGTGTATGGAAGGGTCCTTACATGAATTCATTGGCAAAAGTAGTGTAAAAAATATTGGGTCTGAAAAATAAGCCAAAGATACTCCATGACAAACCCAATCTTTTTTACACTATTTTTGCCAATGAATTCATGTAAGAAACACGCGGTGGCACATGCTGCCTCGAGTTCCCGCCGCTGCTATGGTTAAGACACTTTAATTAGCTCTAGTTAAGTTATAAATTGTAATGCAACTCTTTTATACATCTTACCTTCAATTTTTTTTTGAGAAATTTGTTTGAAATATCATAAATGTTTTATATTGCTATTAAACTTCTATAAATGCTTTATAAATGATTCTTAAATATTTATAAATGATTTAGGAGACTTGGTTTAGTTTTTTTATCATCACAAACTTGAGATATTTATCAAAATAGTTATCATTTAAACATAAACTAGGTGTTTTGCCCGCATATGCAGGCATAATTTTTTTATAGATATTTATTAATAAATGTACTATTAAATTTAATGATCATTATTTTAATGAATCTTTTAATTTCTTAATTTTTATGAATCTTTTAATTTCTTAATTTTTATCCTTTATTAATTTAAAAACATTATTTTTTATCACAATGTCAATATCTTATTATTTTAAAATAGGTTATTATCTTTAAACAATTTTTATTATAAAAATTTATAATAAATTATATAATTAAAGAAAAATATATATATCTGCTAGTACAAAGTGTTGTTATTAAACCAAATTATTGAAATTACCAAAACCTACAAAATCTCAAAAAAAAAAAAAGTTCAGCCTAACCCAAGTTTACATATTACATTAATCAAAGTAAATAAAATGATTGAATTCTATAATTATTTTGTGAAATACCTCCCATAATAACTGAATACACACTCTCATGCTATTTTCTTCTAAATATAGATATTACATAGTATTTTTAGTATAAAAGCAAAATATTTTATTTTCAAATGACCTTTTGAATTTCAAACTTTAATAATTATAACTAAAATAAATAACTTAGAAAATACAGTTTTTTTATAAAAAATAGAATCACATTTTTCTTTACATAATAGTCTTTTAAATAAATTGTAATTTAAACAATGTTATAAGTCTCTGAAATTCTTGAAAAATATAAAAGTAAGTAGAGTTATTTTAAATTAATATTTTGAAAATATTCTCTTTTGGAGACAGATATTTTGAAAATATTCTCTTTTGGAGACAAATATTTTGAAAATATTTTAAAAAGATAATTCCATTTTCAATAAAAAATATTTATAAAAATCACAAATAGCAAACAAATATAAATAAAATTTATTGTTATTACTTATATACTATTTTTAGTATTTTAGTACTAAAATAAATTTAATAATTCTGAAAAAATATTCCATGACATATTACGCTTACAAACAAATATAAATCAATTTTTGATATTTTTTATAAACCTATTTTTTAATATTTTTTATAAACTTATTTTTAATATTTTAGTATAATGATAAATCTAATTATTATATATATATATATACTACTAATTATAAAAATTAGTGAATAAGAAAGAAAGATGCAGATAAACACAAAATAAATACATGAAATTATCTTCTTTTTTTTCAAAAATGTTTTTCATTTATTGTTTTGAGATAATTTTATAATGTTGATTTGTAATGAGATAAATAGTGATTATATTTTAATTATAGTTTAATTAAAATTATTTAATAAAACTAATGACTCAATCCTAAAATCATGGATAACGTGACAAATAAGCAAATTCACTTCTCAAATAATAGTATAAATTTAGAAAATAATATCAAATTTGTGGTAAATTATAATTTTCCTAATATTTTTTATTTATAATTTGATTTACATTGTTTGAGAATTGATTTACATGGGTTTTTTTTGGTGTAATTGATTTACATGGTTGTTGACGACTGAGTCGTCTCTATCAATCTTATGCTCCTGCTTATGTCACTTCGAGCCAAAAACGACGTCGTTAAGAGTCCAGTTGCTGTTGCTCATCATCACCATCTCGTTGTAATAGAACTGATTAACATCTCCTGATTCTTCGTAGTCTGAGACAGTTCCTTGAATATTTGGAGTTTGGATGTGGTTAGAGTCTGTCAAATTAGAGGAATGATCAAAGTAGGGATCCGAGGAAGTAAACCACTCGGAGAAGAACAGCCTTGGAATCTCAGGACCAGAAGAGCATGAATAGCTGTTCTTGTTGTTGTTGTTATTGTCATTGCTTTCTTGTGATGGAGATGAAGATGTCTTCTCTTGAAGTGGCTGGAAGGAGATAACGTGATTCGAGATCAAGGTTTGCGGGTTTCTTCTCCCGCAAGCAACGAGTGATTCGGAAGAAGTGGATATAGATCTTGCATGTTGCAACTTCTGAGACTTGAGCCATTTCTTTTTCAGATGAGAGTGCCAATAGTTCTTTATCTCATTGTCTGTCCTCCCCGGTAAGAACTTTGCAATCCGAGACCACCTAATCACACCAAAGAACAGCTCTCTTTACTCTTTAGCATCTGCTGGAAAAAGAGGAATAGGTTTTTTTTAGGTTAGGGTAATGCTTACTTGTTTCCCAAGGAAGAATGAAAAGTCAATATGATCTCTTCTTCTTCTGCATTAATCACATCCCTCTTTAACCCTGGTCTTAGATAATTAATCCATCTTAATCTGCAGCTCTTTCCATTCCTTTGTAACCCTTTTCATATTAAACCCCAACAACAAAAAAAAAGGCTAAAATTATTTTGAGAGACAAAGACTAAACAATGAAAAAAAAAGATTAAAGGAGAGACCAGCTTTGATGGGAACAGTGGTCCAGCAAGAATGACCATGAGAGAGGATGAAACTCCTTAGCTTCTCGTCTTCGTCTGGTGACCAGAACCCTTTCCTCTGTCTCTGCTTTGGTCTCTCTCCAGCTATCGTCTTCACCATTTCTCAATCCTGTTATAGTAGAAGAATACATGTCTGTATTGAGATAACATATATATCACCAAAGGCCGACAGATAGAGTTGGCATACTTAATGTTAAGAAATGACCAAATGGGTCTGCTTAGAAATAAAAGACAAATGGTTCGTATACTATATGCATGTAGACCCACATGAAATTTAGGATATTTATGTGTGAATTTCGTATGTATATGCATATTTGTGTATTGTATAAGTACTGATCACAAAAGCCATTGTGGCTATGCAAGGATGGGTTAGGTGTAGCAAAAGTCTGCTAGGAAAAAAATAAATTATTAATACATATATGATCTAACTAGTAACCATCACAAAAATATATAGGGAAGAATACAAAAAGAACGGAAATGGAGATATGAAGAAGAATGATTATTTATTTTCAAATTTAGTAGAGAAAACAAATTTGTTTGTAATATTTTACAAAAAGTAAAAGATATTTATTAATAAATACATTTGTTTGATCAATAATATTTAAGAAAAATAAACTCATTTATAAAATCAAAAATATTCAATTAATATGAAAACGAAAAATAAATATGAATCATATTGTATTTATTTTTTTGATCAATATGAATCATATGTTAAGGAAAGAAGATCAATCACCTTACTTGCATATCACGTTTTATCTATTACTCTGTAAATGCTTGATATGTTCTTTCCCTTAAAGATGTATGTAATCTGTATAAATATGTACTCTTATACATCAATAGAAATCATCCTTCATATCACATATGGTATCAGAGCAGGTCTAATTTTCTTTTCTTTTTTGCCTAGCTCTCTCCTCTGCCGCCACCCTCTTCTTTCTCTACTCTCTCTCCACGTCCCTCTCTTTCTTATCATGTCTACCAATAACAGTGCTACTACCGCTGCAGAAACAATCCAGATCAATAACCCCGCTCTCCTCCACCTCAACATGTCTAACATCGTGAAACTCACGGCATCTAACTACTTGGTCTGGAGTCGACAAGTTCATGCCCTCCTCGATAGATATGAGCTCACTTCTCACCTAGATGAGTCGGCACCCAAACCAGATCAAACGATCACAGCTGATGGTGTCACAACTCCGAATCGAGAGTACACGATGTGGAAGAGGCAAGACAAACTGATCTTCAGTGCGCTTCTTGGTGCACTCTCTCCAACCATTCAACCGCTGGTCTCTCTAGCTCCCACATCTGCAAGTGTTTGGCTCACACTGGCGTCTACCTACGCTAAACCTACGCGTGGACACATTAAGCTCCTGCTGCAACAGCTCAAGTCGTGGACTAAGGACACAAAAACTATTTATGAGTATGTCCAAGGTCTCACAACACGTTTTGATCAACTAGCATTGCTTGGAAAAGTTCTTGACCATGAGGACAGACTTGACTACGTTCTTCAAGGCTTACCTGAGGAGTACAAGCCTGTGATTGAACAGATTGAAGGTCGAGAAGTACCTCCATCGCTTACTGAACTTCACCAGAAGCTCATCAACCATGAAGCCAAAGTCAACGCTTCTACACCTCTGGTGTCTGCTCATATCTCAGCGAATTATGCCAACAATCAACATTATGCTCCGAAGTCAAACAAGAAGCATGTAACCACGTGGACACATCCCAACAACAACAATCAGAAACGATCATCTCGAGGGTATCAAGGGAGGTGTCAAATATGTGGACTTCAGGGTCATTCTGCGAAAAGATGTAACCAGAGGTTTCAGCAAACGTCTCAACCCCCGCTGCTACCCACTCCTACTGGCTGGAACCCGCGTGCAAACATGGCGTTTGCCTCCGCATCTCAACCGTGGATCCTTGACTCAGGCGCGACTCATCACATCACATCTAATCTGAGTAATCTAGCTCTTCATCAACCTTACACAGGCGGTGAGGAAGTTCTGATTGGTGATGGTAGTGGTCTCGCCATTGCGCAAACGGGTTCAACATCACTTCCTTCTTCTTCTTCAAAGCCACTTACTCTGTCTTATGTTCTTTATGTTCCTACTATACATAAGAACCTTATCGTTTATGCAATCACAACAAAGTCTCAGTAGAATTCTTTCCCTCTTATTTTCAGGTGAAAGATCTGAGCTCGGGAATCCCGTTACTCCACGGACGTACCAGTAAGAGCTGTATGAGTGGCCGGTTGTGAATGCTGCAGCAGTCTCTTACTTTGCCACACCAACAGTCAAAACCACCCTCTCAGATTGGCATTCAAGACTTGGCCACCCATCTCTTTCTATACTTAAAAATCTTCTCTCTACCTTTGCTTTACCGCTTTCAGATTCTGTTTCACAAAACCTGTCTTGTGTTGATTGTCTTTCAAATAAGAGTCATAAACTCTCTTTCTCTCAAACATCAATTACTTCTACTCGCCCACTTGAGTACTTGTTCATAGATTTGTGGACTTCTCATGTTCTTTCGGTTGACAAATACAAAAACTATCTTATTCTTGTTGACCATTTCACTCGATACACTTGGTTCTATCAACTCCAACTCAAATCTCATGTCAAAGAAACATTCATTCGTTTCAAAGCTTTGACAGAAAACAAGTTTCAAACAAAGATTGGAACTCTGTTCTCGGATAATGGCGGTGAATTTATTGCTTTACGTGATTTCCTTTCACAATCAGGGATCACTCATCTCACTTCTCCTCCTCACACTCCTGAGCACAATGGCCTTTCCGAGAGAAAACACAGACATATTGTCGAAACAGGTCTCTCCCTGCTTCATCACTCAAAAATCCCAAACACCTACTGGTCTTATGCCTTTTCTACTGCCGTTTATCTAATAAACAGAATGCCTACTCCTGTTCTTTCTCTAAACTCTCCATATCAGCTTCTCTTCAAGTCCCCACCTAACTATTCCAAACTCAAAATCTTTGGTTGTCAATGTTTTCCTTGGCTTCGTCCTTATCGTGACCATAAACTTCAAACACGCTCCACTCCTTGTGTCTTTCTTGGATATTCCTTAACTCAAAGTGCCTATTTGTGTTTTGATCCAGTTCTTCATCGTCTGTTTGTCTCACGTCATGTACGTTTTGATGAGCAAACCTTCCCATTCCAAACTCTTTCGAAAACCCAAACCCCTGCTGCAGTTACCACTACAGACTGGATCTCTCCTGTCTCGATAGTTCACACGGCCTCAACGCCACCTACTGCAGCTCCTATGACTCCCATGAGCACTGATCTTTCACCTGAAACTGATGAGGTAATTTTTTTCTCCTTTGACTAATCCTCCAACTCTGGTTTCTGATGAGATGCAGAATCCTCCTCCTCCAGTCTCAGCACCGGAACCACCATCAGTCTCTCAACCTCAACAGCCTCTGCAACCTGCTCCAGTCCTATCACAAAACGTCAACAATGCTCCGATGACCTCTACTTTTGATGCTGGTACCGGTCAAGCAGAGAACTCAGAAACCATGCCTTTCCCACAAGTTCTGAACAAGCGCAACCCCAACAAGAGCAACGCCAAAACCTTCACCAGATGACTACAAGAGCTAAAAAGGGTATCTCCAAACCGAATACCAAATATGCTAATACGGCTCAGTTTCAGAAGGAAATACATACAATTCCAAAAACAATTGCACAAGCTTTAGCTGATCCTCGGTGGCGTCAGGCTGTCCTTGATGAGTTCAACTCCATCGTTAAAAACGGTACATACTCTCTGGTTCCACCAACATCACACCAGAACACTGTGAGTTGCCGCTGGATCTTCACTATCAAATATAATCCTGATGGGACTGTGCGCAAGTACAAAGCACGACTTGTCGCTCGAGGATACACGCAGGTTCCAGGAATTGATTATACAGAGACTTTCAGTCCGGTGATCAAGAGCACCACCATTCGTCTGGTTCTGGACATTGCTATCAGTCGAAATTGGCCAATCAAACAGTTGGATGTAAACAACGCCTTCCTCCAAGGTACTTTAACCGAAGAAGTTTACACAACACAGCCACCTGGTTTCATTGATGCTGATCATCCTCATCATGTTTGTCGCCTGCATAAAGCTCTGTACGGTCTTAAACAAGCACCTCGTGCTTGGTATCAAAAACTCAACAATCATCTAATCAAGTCTGGCTTCACAAACTCTCTCGCTGATACTTCTCTGTTTATACTTCGGCATCATAAAAGTCTTATATATCTTCTTGTGTACGTTGACGACATTATCATCACTGGTAATGATCTTGTTCTGCTGCAACAGACCTTGACTCTCCTTGCTACTCGTTTCTCAGTCAAGGACCCTGAAGACTTAAATTACTTCCTTGGAATAGAAGCGCATCGCACCAATGCAGGCATGCACTTAACTCAGCGAAGGTACATTCTGGATCTTCTCCAACGCTGTAATATGACAGACGCTAAGCCTGTCTCCACTCCTATGGCCACGGCTCCAAAGCTCTCTGCCAGTTCAGGAACGTTGTTGTCTGATCCAACTGTATACAGATCAACCATTGGCAGCCTCCAATATCTTGCTTTCACCCGGCCAGATATTTCCTATGCTGTGAACCGCTTGTCTCAGTACATGCATAAGCCCACGACTGATCACTGGCAGGCTGCAAAGAGAGTCTTACGTTACCTGGCAGGAACAACGTCTCATGGTTTGTACTTCAGCCGCAACAATGTGTCCTCCTTACATGCCTTCTCCGATGCTGATTGGGCTGGAGATACTGATGACTTTGTATCCACAAATGCCTACATAATCTATCTTGGCAAGCATCCAGTCTCATGGTCTTCTAAGAAACAGAAGGGAGTTGCGCGCTCGTCCTCTGAAGCAGAGTATAGATCAGTTGCTAACACATCAGCTGAAATTCGTTGGATCTGCTCTCTACTCGTTGAGCTTGGCATCAAGATATCATCGCCACCGGTGATCTATTGTGACAATGTTAGGCGCAACATATCTCTGTGCTAATCCTATCTTTCATTCTCGAATGAAACACTTGGCGCTTGATTACCACTTCATCCGAAATCAGATCACTTCAGGTCAGCTTCGTGTGGTTCATGTCTCCTCAAAAGACCAACTTGCTGATGCATTGACTAAGCCACTGTCCAGATCACCTTTCAGGATGCTTTTAGACAAGATTGGTGTTGCTAAAGCACCTCCATCGTGAGGGGGAATGTTAAGGAAAGAAGATCAATCACCTTACTTGCGTATCACGTTTTCTCTATTACTCTGTAAATGCTTGATATATTCTTTCCCTTAAAGATGTATCTAATCTATATAAATATGTATTTTTATACATCAATAGAAATCATCCTTCATATCACGTATCATATTGTGTTTATAAAGTGACACTTTTCGTATAACGGAAAAAAATGTATCAAAATAACAATTTTTGTGAAACAAAGAAAATAGGGTTCAACACAAAACGATTAGCGTATTAGTTTAAGTTCAATCGTATTTTAGATATGTGATTTCTTCAAGCATATAAAATCTTCATATCCAAAAAATATCTCTAAAATGGTGACAAGAACTCAAGAAAATAAGACCGACTTCTTCAATTTGGATCACGTATAAATTTAACTCAGTGGATGGAATAATCTGTCTGGTTCAATCCAATGATTGTAAATGATGAAACAATGATTATAGAGAAACAATCATTCAATCTGTTAAAGAATGTGTCTTTTTAGTAAAGCATCAATAGCAAGTAGACAAACTGTATTTGCAAGACCAAGAACTTGGAATAATATTTTTTAAATTTATCTCCTAGCAAAGTTCGAAAAAAAAAAATTTATCTGCTAGCTATATATATTAGAATTTTAAGTTGCCTAGAGACATTTTGTATGTAATTTGCAGTGAAGTCAACATTGAGCTCCTATTTGCTGCAAGAAATTAATTGTATAGTTTTTTCCACTCACGTTTTTGTCTTTCTTGATAATAGAACAAAAAGTATTACATTTACACCGAAAAGTGGACCAGTTATAAGATTTATCTGAGGAATATTGTTAACTTTTGCAATGTTAATTACTTATGTCCCGTTCGCAATGAGCTGTCGCTAATTTTCAAATACTCTGACTTTGTTTTATACTTGTTGGCTCTACTGGCCTCTGGAAAATGCCTGTGATGAAGCATGACCAAATGTACTCTTCTCTAGACCAATGACACATCTAATGTTATGACGATCATGTTTAGTCATCCGAGAATGTTATATGATCAGTCTTGATTAGGGACAGATTGTTGATCAACAAAACTTCTCCTGCTTTTCACCATTTGGATTTGTGGTATGGTAATATACTTGTCTCTCTCAGATATTTGTTACAGATCGACTGAGACAATGTACTTTTAACATGGCCTAGTTTGTGTTCCATATATTGATAGCACGTCAATGAAAATATCATTAGTCAAACACATGTTTCATGGTTAGAGAAGACAGCCGTTAGTCAAATAATGACGAATGCTTTAAGAAATTAGATGAATAATCTTCTTGTGCTGCTACATGAACGAACCTGTTCTTCATAATGCCAACAAGTCTATAATGTAAAGAAACCAACATGCATCATCCAGAACTCGGATCACTAAAACTGGTAGCTACATCTCTCTATCGTGCCTAATCTGACAGGTTTCTTCTTCTTGGACACCGAGTAGAATCACGAACTAATCATGTTGAAATGGAATCTGGATAGCTGTTGAGGAATGGTCGATATAACCGGTCCATATCTCTGTCACAGGAAAAGAATAAAATCGTTAGAAAATTGGGATAAGACCATTTCTAACGTTTGAAAGTATCTGAAAATATATATAGAAAAACAAAAACCTGAACATTGTCATAGAGTTCAAACAAAGGGACGGCCAAGAGTTTCAAGTTTTTGGGCACTGCAAAGTACTCTTTCTCAGACAAGTGAACAATGTAGAGTCTCTTGCATTCCTGCCCATTCCAAAAAAAGAGAGAGATGTAAACAAAACCTACTCAGAAAAAGAGTAAAACAGGAATGTTGTGACTTGTGAAGCTATATTGTGCGTTTTTTTTTATTACCTTTGGTTTCGTGATGTGAGGAGGGCAATACGGGTACATCATGGTTTCAAAGTTTGGACGCCACCATGTCGCAACACATTCTCCTACCTGTTAAAGGGGGTAAAAAGCCCATCGCCGAACAATGTATCAGGGACAGAGCGATGTACATACCTAAGAATCTATCTATACCTAATCATCTAGTCAAAAGGAATAGAGAGGAAACCAGAATAGTACCTTCCAGTCGGGTACAATACCAGCCGAATTGCCTCCAAGCTTACTGGTCAACTTTCTCTTCAGACCTTCGACTTCTGCAAGACATAACATAGCACAACTTTTCGAAGCAATAAAGAAAATCACAATAGTATAGAAAGTAATAATAACAGATGGTTGCTGCATACCATTTTCTCCAGGCTTCAGGCGTCCACCTGGAAGTTTGCAGAATGTGTTACCGATTTGCAGGAGAAGTATATGAGGATGGTTGTGTTCTTGCACCTGAAAGGTTGATCAGCAAAAGGTATCAACACCAATCCTAGGGTTGCAGAGAGAGAGAGAGATCAAATCTCAAATCCTAATAGGTAGTAACAACAACCATTCACTAAAGTTATGCACCAACGAGAAACGTTTATACATAACAGTTGCACTAATTTTTAGATAGCAGGTGTTGATACAACATAGATAAAGCTCCAGAGGAGTCTGATAACAAGCATACTCGACCGAAAAATGCAGAACATTATCTCACAGATCGAAAAGGAATAAATAACACATACCAGAAGAATCCCTTCAACGCTAGTCCTCATGCCCTCTTTCATATAGCTGCAACACACCAATCAATAAAACAAGAAAGAGATACTCTTCAGTCATTAACAGACTTCAACAATGTCTTGAGATAAAACTATAGAACTCAAGACTAGAAAAGTAAGAGACTTTCGACGGAATTACAAAAAAACAAGTGATCTAGAATGTCTTGTGTTGTGTTAGATCTTTCTTAACGATAGACATCAGCAGCAGCAAAAGACGTAGGTAATCGTTAACTGAATCAGCAAGATCATGATTTAAGCATGTAAAGGCCGGAGCTTTCTTCTGGGGTTTTTCTAAATTCAGCAGTAGCTACAAGAAGATGACAGAGGAAAGAGTCGGAATCGTACTTGACTTTCATACGAGCGAGTCGGTCGGCGACGGAGGTGTCCTTCTCCAGCTTCGGTTCTTTAGTTCCGAAGCTGTAATTCGAAAGAGGGTATGTGTTCACCACCTGAGACATAGCCATCTCTCTCTACTCTCTGGGTAATCGATCTATTGATCTCGGCGGCGACGGCGACAGAGAAGTAATCTCGACGGAGAAGTTAATACGACACCGTATCCACTACAACTTCTAGAGTCGCGTTCTTAATACGACGTCGTATCAAATCAAAACCCATCGATGGCCCATTAGGGAATCTGGTCGGGTGTAGAAAGGCCCATTAAAATATCAGGCCTAGAAGAGCTTCCTCAAACCGCTTGCCTTCATCACTCTGCTAACACTCTTCTCCAGACTCTCAAGCAGCAGCCTAAGAAAGCGCGCGAAAATTGGCAACCAACGAAATCGCCATAGCCACGACCTTCCACGAAGAAGCAACTATGGGCAAGCAGAAACAGCAGGTGATTTCTCGATTCTTCGCTCCCAAACCCAAACCCTCACCACCGCCGAATCAGGAATCGTCGACACCGCCGCCGAAGATTTCCGCCACCGTCTCCTTCTCCCCTTCCAAGCGAAAACTTCTCTCCGACCATCTCGCCGCCGCGTCACCGAAGAAGCCTAAACTATCTCCCCACACTCAAAACCCCGATCCCAATCTACACCGAAGGTTCCTCCAGCGATTCCTAGAACCTCCACCGGAGGAAGAATCTCTCCCCGTAACAACCTCGATTAAGTACACGCCGTTGGAACAGCAGGTGGTGGAGCTGAAGAGCAAGCACCCGGATGTGATTCTGATGGTGGAAGTTGGTTACAGGTATAGATTCTTCGGAGAAGACGCGGAGATCGCAGCACGTGTGTTGGGAATTTACGCTCATATGGATCACAGTTTCATGACGGCGAGCGTACCGACGTTTCGGCTCAATGTCCACGTGAGGAGGCTGGTGAATGCAGGGTACAAGATTGGTGTGGTGAAGCAGACCGAAACTGCCGCTATTAAGTCCCACGGTGCTAACCGGAGCGGTCCGTTTTTCCGTGGACTATCGGGTTTGTATACTAAAGCGACTCTTGAAGCGGCTGAGGATATAAGTGGCGGGTGTGTTGGTGAAGAAGGTTTTGGTGGTCAGAGTAATTTTTTGGTTTGTGTTGTGGATGAGAGAGTTGACAGGGAGACTAATAAAGGTTGTGGTTTGGAAGCGGGCTTTGATGTTAGAGTTGGTGTTGTTGGTGTTGAGATTTCTACTGGTGAAGTTGTTCATGGAGAGTTTAATGATAATTTCATGAGGAGTGGGTTAGAGGCTGTGGTTTTGAGCTTATCACCAGCTGAGTTGCTGCTTGGCCAGCCTCTTTCACAGCAAACTGAGAAGGTACAGTTATATGTGTATAAGTCAATGTTACATTTGGTATTTTAAGCTCCTTTTTTTGGTTTTATCATTATTCTGTCTGTAGGTATCGTGTGCTGGATGCTTCTTGATGAACTGTTTGACAAGAATCTTTGTCTGTATGAAAATTTATTCTACGGATTAGTTTAGTATACTAGAACTTCTGTTCTTGGTTGATATAAATGTGGTCGCTTAGTATCTTTGTTTGGCAGTTTCTGTTGGGATATGCTGGACCCACTTCAAACGTTCGAGTGGAACGTGCCTCACTGGATCGTTTCCGCAATGATAGTGCAGTAGATGAGATTGTTTCAATATATGAAGATCTCAGTGCAAGAAACATAGAAGATGATAAAGAGAACAGGGTGGAGGTTGCTGGAGAGAAAATATCTTGCTTGACAGTTCATGTATGTCATTTGATTTCCTTAAACTAACTTTTGTTTATGCTAGATGTTTTTCTTGTAGATTTTGTTTTTCAATAAAACTAGTTACTTGTTGCAGTTCCTGCTAATTTGTTGCCTTGTTGATGGTGCAGACAATTATGAACATGCCACATCTGACTGTTAAAGCCCTTGCCCTGACACTGCGCCATCTCAGACAGTTTGGATTTGAAAGGATCCTTTTCGAGGGAGCTTCAGTTCGCTCTTTATCAAGCACCACAGAGATGACTCTCTCAGCCAATACACTGCAACAGTTGGAGGTGCTTTCCGCTTTATTTGACCTGTCATAATGTGATATTCAGTGAATATTAAGACTCGAGTCTTTTGTAAGTACTCTAACAGAGATTCCCTTTAAAACGGTTTGTCGCTTTTTCAGGTTGTAAGAAATAATTCAGATGGATCGGAGTCTGGCTCTTTATTCCATAATATGAACCAGACTCTTACGGTATATGGTTCCAGGCTTCTTAGACACTGGGTAAGACACATTTTATTTTCTTCTTACCTTTGGCACAAAGAGCTTTTTGTAAGGATAAACCACGTTGTCGTCGTATTATAATAAAGTAATAAGATTTTACGGCCATCAGTTCTTGAAGGGACATAGATTTCTATACTTACCTTTCAGAAACAGAGTCTTGATGGACTTTTCGCTGATCATGATTTGTGAACACTTTCACTCGACAGGTGACTCATCCTCTTTGCGATAGAAATTTGATATCGGCTCGCCTTGATGCTGTTTCGGAGATTGTTGCATGCATGGGATCTCCTAGTTCTTCCCAGGCCAGCGATGAGTTAGATGAAGAAAGTTCTGAGAGAAAAATTGTACCACCTGAGCTTTATCATGTGCTCTCCTCAGTCTTGACAGCCTTGTCTAGATCACCTGATATTCAACGTGGAATAACAAGAATCTTTCATCGGACTGCTAAAGCCACAGAGGTGAAACTTGGCTTGTCATTTACCCTCTTTATATGTGTCTGGCATATAGTGCAATACTGTCATAATCATTTCCTGCAGAGGAAGTATAAAGCGCATCATTTATGTTGACTAATTATAAAACTCTTTCTGAAGTAAGTTGGCTAACAATAAAGAGTATTGGCATCTTTGTGATATCTAGTCAAACAAAAAAATACTGATGCATAGTAGTAGCATCTGACAGAAATTGTTCAGGGTCCTATCCTCTTTCCTCACAATGATATTCATTTTTTGATAGTCATATGTAGAGCTATAAATGTCAATGGGCATTTGTTTATTCTTAGATATCTTGTTAGTTCTTTGTTTACCTCTCTTCCTCACCTGAGGCCTGAGAGTTCTTAACTTTCTGGGTGAAAAGTTCATTGCAGTTATCGAAGCTATTTTACTTGCGGGGAAGCAACTTCAACGCCTTGGCATTAAGCAAGATTGTGAAACGAGGAGTATGCAATCCGCAACTGTGCGGTCTTCTCTTTTGAGAAAATTGATTTCTGTTGTTTCGTCCCCTGCTGTGGTTGACAATGCCGCGAAACTTCTCTCTGCCCTCAACAAGGAAGGGGCTGCTCGAGGAGACTTGCTCAACATACTAATCACTTCTAGCAACCAATTTCCTGAGGTTTATATACCATTAATCGCTTCTCTCTTTACATTATGTTTTATGTATCATAAAGGCCCTTAAACACTGATCTGATTCTATTTTAGCGGCGATTTTGTGTGTTCATAATTCAGTTGTGTTATTTACTATGGACAGCTTGCTGAAGCTCGCCAAGCAGTTCTAGCTGTCAGGGAAAAGCTAGACTCCTTGATAGTTTCATATCGAAAGAAGCTTGCAAATCGAAATTTGGAATTTCTTGAAGTGTCTGGGATCACGCATTTAATAGAGGTACTCTCCTGAGAACTCGTATTCTTTTAGATGATGCTTTTCTTACCACAAGAGTGCAGCCTTTTTTATTCTTTTTGAAACTGCACCTAAATGGTTACTCCAAAAAGCATCTTCATGTATCTAGAAGAGAGAAAAATTTAAGCAGGAAGCTTGTGTTAATCTGATTTCGTGTACATTTCCACAAGACATCATTCACAGCTACTGAACCTAATATCTTCATTTGTATAAACACATCATCTTTTAAAATTTAGGACATTTGTTTCTGATCTGAAGCTAATGATTTCTTTCTGATACCAGGTGCCTGTTGATGCCAAGGTTCCTATGAATTGGGTGAAAGTAAATAGCACCAAAAAGACTATTCGATATCACCCCCCAGAAATATTAGCTGGATTGGACGAGCTAGCTCTAGCAACAGAACATCTTTCTATAGTAAACCGAGCGTCATGGGATAGTTTTCTCAAAAGTTTTGGTAGATACTATACTGATTTTCAGGCTGCCGTTCAAGCTCTTGCTGCGCTGGACTGTTTGCACTCCCTTGCAACTCTATGTAGAAATAAGGTTTGCCAAAGGAACAAACCCCACAAAATTTTCTAGTAGTCACTGCTTTTCAATTCTTAACTTGTGTTCTTCTTTTTTCCCCTATGCAGAACTATATTTGTCCTTTGTTTGTTGATGACAGTGAACCAGTTGAGATAAACATACAGTCTGGTCGTCATCCTGTATGCTTCTGCTCTCACTTATTATTCTTTTCTCTTCCTTTGCCTACTCAAGTTGGGAATATATTGTTCATTGCTTTTTCAAAAATTTCCCAGGTTTTGGAGACTATATTACAAGATAACTTCGTCCCAAATGACACAAGCTTGCACGCAGAAGGGGAATATTGCCAGATTATCACTGGACCTAACATGGGAGGAAAGAGCTGCTATATCCGCCAGGTTGCTTTAATTTCCATAATGGCTCAGGTAACATGGAGATTAACAGTACAAGCTTATGATTTTTGTACATCTGTTGAATGACAAATGATTCTAGTTATTCCCTTTGGTTTCCCAGGTTGGTTCCTTTGTACCAGCTTCATTCGCCAAGCTGCACGTTCTTGATGGTGTTTTCACTCGGATGGGTGCTACAGACAGTATCCAGCATGGTCGAAGTACTTTTCTAGAGGAGTTAAGTGAGGCCTCGCACATAATCAGAACCTGCTCTTCCCGTTCGCTTGTTATAATAGATGAGCTTGGAAGAGGCACTAGCACACATGACGGTGTAGCCATTGCCTATGCAACACTACACCATCTCTTAGTAGAAAAGAGATGTTTGGTTCTTTTTGTCACGCATTACCCTGAAATAGCCGAGATCAGTAACAGTTTCCCGGTTTCTGCTGGTACATACCATGTCTCGTATCTGACATCACAGAAGGATAATGGCGGGTCTGATCATGATGATGTGACCTACCTATATAAACTTGTGCGTGGCCTTTGCAGCAGGAGCTTTGGTTTTAAGGTTGCTCAGCTTGCCCAGGTAAACTCCGTCTATTTTTTTTTCCCATCCGCCTCACATGCAGATGCTTACACAATTAAGTTCATTCAGATATAGATAGATGTTTAAGATGATTATTGAAGTCACTTTAGTCCGCTCATGGAAGCTGATCTCCACATCTATATTTGACTGTAGATACCTCCATCATGTATACATCGAGCCATCACCATGGCTGCAAATTTGGAAGCTGAGGTACGTGCAAGAGAGAGAAATACAGTTAGTAGCATAAAGCATCTCATGGAGTCACCGGGGAAACCAAAAGCACATGCTGAACCCCCAGAATCCCGCACCGAAGAATCTATGTCTGTTTTAGGTGACTTGTTTGCAGACCTGAGATGTGCTCTCTCTGAAGACGACCCTTCAAAATCATTCAAGTTATTAAAAGGTGCTTGGAAGATTGCAGAAGATTTAGTAGCAAGGTCGGAAGACCAAAACCCAATGCATCATCAACATTTCAGCAACAATGCAAGGTTTTGATAACGCTGCTTGGGTGTCACTAATGTGCAGGCAAAAATAGTTATGTATTAACAAGAACATCCCAAGGAATTGAAATGAGACTGAATGTGCCATGCCATATATGATAAAATCACTTACTGGACGTTGTTGATGTCTTAATTAGAGTTTCTTCTAAGTTGATCAATATTTCCTTTTGTATATATATATAGAGTTTGCTTCCAGTCCTTGCTCTGAAATTCTTTGAAGATTGTTGCTATATAAAGTTTTCAAAAGTTCTTTACATACATAATTAATCATTAACAATTCAAAAACGAACCAAACAGTTGACGTTTAGAACGGAAAGCACTCTATTAAGAGTTAACACACTGGGTCTCTTCAAAAATACATTCTATTTATGTCTAGAATAAGCTGATTACAAAACTACCCTTACCAGTCAACGTAAATCAGCTGAATCTAACGGATAATTCTATTTCTAGTGGCTAAACATAGAATCTATAATGGTCAATGTCAAATGCACGGACGGCTATTGAGACCGCACGTCTTCTTAAAGCGTGAGATCCGTGGTGAGGGTAAACATACGAGGTAGAAAAAGTCCAAGAGAGACAAGACAAAAAAAAAACTTCCGGAAGCGAGCGAGAATCTGTCGTGCCAATCTTCGATAGGAAGCAAGGTGACTCTGTCCGAATAGTATATCATAAGCAGTTGCGAATTGGTGTGAATTTGGATTTTATAGGTGTATGACCTACCTAACAGTAGAGGAAGATGATGATCAATGTGTAGACCTGCCCAACATGTACGTAATCTAAGCTGAGTTTTTTTCTTCTTTAATGTTGCAATCAGGTCGAGCTATAATATTGGTCAAGCCTGAAAGAGAATATAATCACCTCAAGATGACAAAGTATGTTTCCCCTTCTCCCATTTTACTTTTACATTGGACATTTTCCTTCAAGATGGTTCATGTAGATGGAAACGAGAATTATTGTTTGTTTAGTAATAAAGACAAGAAAATTTAAATGAATCATTTAGATGAATTTTAAAAATTTAGATAGAGCTGCATTTAAATGGATCATCTGGATATGGACAAATGAATACCTGCTTGTGTATGTTTATGAGTTTCCCTATTCAAGCACAAAAGTGAATAGTAAGAGTACTCTTGTCTTTGATTGTAAGGCTCATGAACTACATAATAGCAATTGTTGTTAAGTTTTATCTAAGGATGTTTCCTATCTACGGTTCAGGGGCTGTACACATTGTCCCTTTTTCTTTAGCTATTAAGCAAAACTTCTCTTGGTGTAGCATCATCAAGTATGTTAATATTCAATGGCAGGGGACGTGTACAATGGGATGAAGCTAATATAGTGGAAATTGAATCTAACAAACCTGTTAGGCAGAAGATTACCGAACCAAAGACACCCTATCACCCACCGTACCCCATGATTGATGACGATGGTGGTTTGTCCATTGCTCTATTTTTAATGCCTACATATATGTTTTATTTGCCGCAGGCGTCCTGTTTTAATTGTTATCAGCCTAGTTGGAAGTGTGACTTGAACTAGTTTTTTTTTTCATGGTTTGGTTTTTATCAGGTTCTCTGTCTTCTAGAGTAAGATCGTTTGACAACTTTGTTGAAATGCATCGTGCTGAAGAACTAAAGAATGATCTGAACGATTTAGCTTCTTCCAGTAAAATTATTAGCCACATATCTGATTCTGGTGACTGGACCCCGTCAGAGGATGAAGCAGAACCAATAGATCAAAATGAAGACGGTTCTTCGCAAAATACCCATCAAAGCTGACTCAGTAGTTCCATCATGTCATCATATCTTCATCTCTGATTTTTTGTGCACTGCAGATCCTGAGGGAGAGAAAAACACAAGTTTCAATGAACATAGACGGGTGCACTATGACGAGTTTCGAATGGTAAAGGAGATGAGATCCTCTGGTGGTTCTTTCTATGGTGAAGACGCAGAAGGAGACGATAGTGCCAAAACGGGTAAACCAGAGGCAACAATCTCACAGAACACTCCAGGTGCTGCGGATGCGATATCTTCAGGGAAGTCATCTTCGTCTTCTACTTGATGAACACATTGTTACACTATGGTGTTATTTCTGGATTATACATATGTAGAACTTTATATTTATAAGAAATTAAGAACATCTTGTTTGCATTTTAATTGCACCCCAAAAAAAAAAATGAAAAAAACATTGACACCAATTTAACCCCCTAAAAGGAGACCATATTCTATTTTGAAAACTCACACGATTTGAAGAAGAGAGACATAGTTGTTATGGGCTCTTGATTTTTGAATCTTGGTCGTTTCTTCTATGGAGGCTTCATCGATCAAGATATCCCACTGGCCTTAACACTTTTGTTGCTGAGTAAATCAAACATTGTTTTCTGGTTCACTGGAAACCAAACAGAGGTAGCTGCACTCAACACAATCCCGGTAGGCTCACCACGCACATAACACATTCACGTTATTTCGGGACATCAGTCACATGTTTTGTCCCTCGTCCTCTACATGAGTTCTCTTCCATATGCGTAAAGAGCCGGATACCTAAGTAATTGCTTTGAGTCGAGTCATACGCTCTGCTATTTCAGTTGCAATGAATACTATTGATAGTAACCATTTATATTTCCACAGTACAAGATTCTAATAGATTACTCTTTCTACGGAAAAGATTATGATAGATCATCAAACCACTAGCCTCATAATCATAAAGAACATTTTATAAAAAGACTAAATTTTAAATTAACGAAAACATATTTACTAATACAATTGTATTCTAGTGCATGGATTATGGAATAAGAAAATTATTAACATATAAAATAAGATTTAATGGTTTTCTTCTGTCAGAAATTATCAAGTTTTAACAATATTTTTTTTGACATTAAACATTTATTAAATTTTAATCTCTCATCTGAGTAGTTGTTACCACTGTACTGACACAACTACGGTGTGGAATCGCACTAGAAAAGATTTCGTAAGGCCACGTAGGATCAAAGATTTATACAATACTACGTGTCAAGGGGGGCCCACTCGTAGCAGAAGATCGTTTATAACAAATACTTGACCACCACGTGTCAGTATCCTTTGACCCACGAGGTCGGTGATACAAATTGGTTATTTCCGGTTGAACTATTAATCAAATTGAAATCAAAAGATCATTTTAAAGTTTGAAAAAAAAAAGGTGCGAACTTGGAGTTTCTTGGTTTTGGGAATTGGGATTGGTGCGAGTCGGAGTCGGAGTCGGAGTCTACTTGATCGATTTTGAAAGTTTGTTCCTTTAGGTAAGTTTAACATCCTTTTGAGATGCTCGTTGATGATACGTCAAGTTTGCTCCTTTTGTTTTCGCCCTTTCCGTCTTCTTTAACCGTTTCTTGATGGGTGATTTACTGATTAGAAGAGTGCTTAGGATCCATTTGGTTTTGTGATTGGCTAAGATGATTCTGTTTGTTAGGTTTTCAACTTTCAAGTCTCAACCTTTTCATTTGGTTTGTGTCTCTATCCTCAAATAACCACTAACATTCGTTCTTGGTGGGTCTGCTTCAGTTCAGTTCCGATGGGGGAAAACCATTATTACCATGCGGATAAGAAGAAGGCCAGGTTAGAAGAAGCTGAGCAAGACGACATGCTGCACTACAATCAGTATCAGGACCCCACGGGGGGACAAGATCTGCAGTTGCAAGCTTGGACGAGGCAACAGAACCAGTTTCTTCAATCTATGACTCTTCCACAACAGCAGTACATCCAGCACCAGGACCCCACCGTAAGGAATCCGCAGTTGCAAGCTTTGTTTCTCCGGCACAGGCTGAGGCAGCAACAGCAACAGCAGCAGCAGCAGCTGAGACGGCTACTACTACTGCAACAACAGATCCCTCCTAATGTATGTCCTTTTGGAGGTGGTATGTGCGCTCATCGGAAATTTATGATGTTCTTGCATCACATAAAGCAACGACCTGAGGTAGAATAAGCTAATAATACTTATCTCTCTGACTTTCATAACATCTACTTAAGTTAGTCTGATACCTTTTTTTTTTTATAGGATAATTGCATTACCTTTTGGAGGGAATTCGTGGCTGAATACTTCTCACCTCGTGCAAAGCAAAGGTTGTGCTTTTCACAGTACAATGGTGCTGGGCACATGCTTGGCACCTTACCCCAGGTCAGTTTCTTCATCAGCCTATTTTTTTTGTTACTCCAACTGTACTATCTTCTTGTTTTGTTTGCAGGGTATGTGGCAGTGTAATCTCTGCGGCACCAAGTCTGGAAAAGGATTTGGTAAGAGTCATTTGCGTACCTTTACTTTAAGCACAGTGAAGCAACTTCCATATGCTAAAATAGCTGTCGTCTTCTTGTTTTGAATCCGCAGAGGCAACTTTCGATGTGCTTGCCAGACTATTTGAAATCAAATTTGCTAGTGGCTTCGTTAACGAGCTCTTATCCCTGGAAGATCCACGAGAATGCAGAGTTCCCAGTGGAGTGATTGTATTAGAATATAGAAAACTAGTTCAGACAATTGAATATGAGGAGTGTCGTGTTGTTCATGAGGGCCCTTTTCGGATCATATTCTCTCAAGATTTAAAGGTTCTCTTTATTCCATATTTTTTTTTTTCTGTTTCACCACTGTACTACTACTGCT
Organism: Brassica napus; assembly: GCF_020379485.1. NCBI lineage: Eukaryota > Viridiplantae > Streptophyta > Magnoliopsida > Brassicales > Brassicaceae > Brassica > Brassica napus. The sequence continues at coordinate 50,131,144 of NC_063450.1, read as the reverse complement.
TTAGCTAATCGTGCGTGGCCTTTGGATCTTTCTAGATCCTGCGTTGGGAGTTTTGTGCTCGGCGTCATGAAGAGTTTCTTCCCCGCAGACTTATTGCTCCCAAGGTCCTATTCTGATGATTATTAGGAGATTAAGACTTGCAAAATGCTTGTGGTCAACTTTATTACTTTGTTTCCTCAACAGCTTTTTTTTATATCGGTCATCGGTCATGCATGCAGGTGAACCAGTTGCTTCAGGTTGCACAGAAATGCACGATTTCGGAAAGTGGGTCAGAGGGAGTTGCTCAGCAGGATTTACAAACAAACAGTAACATGTCAGTTGATCCATGTGTCTATGACACTTGATTTGCCCTTCATACATTAAATATTCTACTCTTTTATTATTGTCCATGACACACTTAATTTGTGTGTCAGGGTCTTGGGAGCTGGACGGCAGCTGGCAAAGTTCATGGAGTTGCAGCCTCTGAATGATCTTGGTTATCCGAAAAGATATTTCAGAGCTCTACAGGTACTAGTTAGCTGTTAGTTTTGTATCTTGAAGTCGTAAGAAGACCTAATAGTAAGCCATTGCGATGTGGCAGACATATGAAGTTGTCAAGAGCATGAAGGCTCTGATGGATTTCACAGAGAACCACAACATTGGCCCTATCGGTAAATCTACAATCCCATCATACAACATCCTTATTGAATAAAACTTAAATTGCCATTCTGGTGTACCTTTCACTTGAATCATAGCTCTACTGTTGAAATGTTCTGTTTTGATCCGGTGATTGAGTTTCTGACTGAATGTAAATGTTTTGATGCCCTTACATAGAGGGGTGGAAGCGGCTTTCGGAACAGACAGAGACAATGAGGCTCCAGAGACAGAGAATGCAAGAGATGGAGCACTTATGGAATAGTGGAGCTATGAATAGGTCAGCTCAAGCTCAGATGGACGGCCTAACTGGCAACAACAATCACCATCATAGCTCAGCTCAAGCCGCTGCTGCTCTGACCAACAACCAAAGCATGCTTATGAGGCTAAATGCTATGAATAACCCATACTCAGATACGGGCGCCCAAGAGGGATTCTCGTCGAGTCAGCATCCAACCCCAAACTTAAACCAGAGTCCATATTGGTCTCATCAGAGGCAGAACTTAGCAACAGGTGGATTTCTCAGCTCTCCCCAGATGCAACAGCAGCAGCAGCGCACCATGCATGGCACTCTCAACACGTTTCAGCAGACACATTTTCCAGAAGATGCCACAGAAATACCTGTCGATTTCTCAGACGACAACTTCAACGACAGTGATAAGTAGGGTAGCTTGTAGAACAGAACAGAGGCGTTGCTACTTTGACTTCTAACAAAGTGAAAGGGGGTTTTAGGCTTAATTCTTCTCATTTAGGTTTGGTTTGTTGGTCTTTGTATAGAAAACCAAAAGGGTTATGAGACCAGTGAAGGAAGTTGTAACCTACATATAGGCATTTTAGTATCTTCATTCTTTCCCCTTCTAGTGACAGTCATGTAACCTCAAACTACACCAGTGTGTATGTATATTCATCAGTCAAAAGGGTTTTTAAGCTTCTAACACAGACAAAGTGCTTCATGACGAGTCTAAAAAAGAGGCACATAAATGTTTTCAACAAGTCAAAGGGTTTTTAACTATTTGCAACAAGTTAAGTATGACTAACTTACCAATCTTTTCTATGAACAGATTGTTATCAAAGAAAAAGCATAGAAAAGAATAACATCACTTGAAAAATGTTTGCAGAGATCATAGCCTAAGATCTCATCATACTATCACTTAAAAAGGTGGGAAAAAGATGCTAAAGTGCCTTATATAGGTTACAACAAATAACAGTTTCTCTCAATATTTCTTTGGTTTCTATACAAAGACCCAAATTAAAGCCCAAACCCTCCTTCATTATGTTATGTCAAAGTAACAATGCTTCTGTTTGAGTTGAGATCTTACAAGCTGCCATAAATATCGCTGTTGTTGAAGAAGTCGTCTGCTGAGAAATCATGAGGTAGTTCTGTAATAGGTGGTATATCTTCTGTTAAATGAAGGTTGCTGTTTGAAGCTGATTTGAAACTGTTGTTGCGGCTTGGAACACGGCCTCCTCCTCCTGAGATGTTTGAAGTAGAGGCAGTTGGGTTCCTCTCTGCATTACTATTGCCACCACTTTGACCTGAAAAGGCTTGTTGCTGTTGCACATTTGCTCCGTTTTCAGACATCTGCTGCAACATCTGGTGAAGCATCTGCTGCTCCTGATTGTTACCATGTGAATGTGGTGGTTGCAGCAAACGATGAGAAGGATTCTGTTGAAGCGTGTTGGGAGCGCCATTCATGGTGCGCTGCTGCTGCTGTTGCTGTTGCATCTGGGGAGAGCTGGAAAACCCACCTTTGGCAAAGTTCTGCCTCTGATGAGACGAGGAAGATGGACTCTGGCTCTGACTAGAGAACCCCTCTTGTTTTGAGTTTGGGTTGTTCATAGCATTTTGCCTCATGAGCATGCTCTGGTAGTTGGTCAGAGCTGCTGCGGCTTGAGCTGAGCCATTCATAGCTCCACGACCGACAATTTGAGGGTGATTGTTGTTCCCAGTTAGGCCGTTCATCGTTCCTTGTGTCAATGCCATCTGAGCTTGAGATGACGCATTCATTATAGCTCCACTATTACCTAACTGCTCCATCTCTTTCCGTCTCTGGAGCTTTACTGCCGCTGTCTGTTCAAAAAGCCGTTTCAACCCCTCTGCATAAGAGCATCAAAACGATTACATTCAGTCAGAAACTCAAATCATCAAACAGAAAATCTCAAGTGAAGCTTTCACACCAGAATGGCAACCTTGTTTCAGGACTCATATGGATGTTGTAGACTTACCAATAGGGCCGATTTTTTGCTCGCCAGTGAAGTTCATCAGATCCTTCATGCTCTTGACAACTTCAGATATCTGCAACTCGTGATGGCTCCATATTAGGACTTCTTAAAACTTCAGATATAAAAACTAAAAGCTAGGAAAGGAACTTAACGAGTACCTGTAGAGTTCTGATATATCTTTTTGGATAGCCAAGATCATTCAGAGACTGTAATTCCATGAACTTTGCCAGCTGCCGTCCTGCTCCCAAGACCCTGAGACACAAATTGGCACCCAACAATGATATATTGCAGTAGAAACAAAATGCTAGAACATGGACACTAAAAATAATAGTCTACATCAACCATCGTAAAGGTAAATTAAATGTTATGGATCAACTTACATGTTACTGTTTGACTGTAAATCCTGCTTAGAAACTCCCTCTGACCCACTCTCCGAGATTGTGCTCTGGCATTTCAGTGCAACCTGAAGCAACTGGTTCACCTGCATCACCAATAAGTTTTCAATTCACTTTCCAAGTATTACATACTTTGTGTTCATATCTAAACACATAAATTGCATTTAGGGAAACCGTGTATTAACAACAAACAATTTAAGGGGCAAAGTTGACCACAAACGTCTTGTGTTAAGTCTTATGCTCATAATAAATAGGTATGTCATCAGAATAGGACCTGTGGAGCAATAAGTCTGCGGAGGAGAAGCTCTTCATGACGCCGAGCACAGAACTCCCAAGAAAGTATCTGGAAAAGAAGCAAAGTCAAAGATTAGCTAGGCACTAGCACACTGGTGATTGCTTTTTCTTCTTCACTTTTAATATTCGTGATACCTTCAAATCTTGAGAGAATATGATGCGAAGATGGCCCTCACGGATAACACGAAACTGCTCATGTACAGTTTCCTGAACTGCTTTTCTATATTCTAACATCATCAGTCCATTGGAAAATCTGTTTTCTCGTGGAAGGTCCAGATATAAGAATTCATCAATGATGCCACTAGCAAATTTGATTTCATTTAGTCTTGCAAGCACATCGAACGTTGCCTCTGCAGATTTTGACAATAGAAAACAATTATCAGATTTGTAAGAAGGCACATAAAAATACTGGCAACTCTCTTACCAAATCCTTTTCCAGACTTGGTGCCACAAAGATCACACTGCCACATATCCTGCAAACAAAATGAGATTCAGAAGTAGTCCAGGCGGACTAAACATGCGTGTGACTACAAAGCTAAGAGAAGACTGACCGGAGCTGCCTGTGAAACCATGCCAAGCGCATGGTGGCCAGCACTTTCGTACTGTGACAAGCACAACCTTTGCTTTGCACGAGGTGAGAAGTACTCAGCCACGAATTTTCTCCAATAAGTAATGCAATTCTCCTACAAAAAAAAAAGGTATCAGACTATCAGTAATGGGAGGAGAGAACTTGAATAGATGTGATGAAATTGCTATAAAATGTCCATAGATTATATAGCTTACAGCAGGTCGTTGCTGTAGATGATACAAGTACATCATCAGTTTCCTTGCACAGACGCCAGGTTCAAAAGGACGTACGCTAGGAGGGATCTGCTGAGCGCCTTGCTGCTGTCTCAACAACTGCTGCTGTTGCTGGAGTTGGAGTCTCTGAGAGGGTGACATGGATTGAAGAATCTGCTGCTGTTGCCTCATCCTCTGCTGGTGAAGCAAAGCTTGCAGCTGCGGGTTCCTTCCCCCCGGGTCCTGACGCTGGATGTACTGCTGTAAAACCTGCTGCTGCAGCATGTCCTCTTGCTTAACCTCTAGCTTGGGCTTCTTGTCCACGTGGGAATAACTTGGGCTTTCCCTCATTGGAACTGAACCTTGTCCTCCTTGCTGCATTGAAGCAGACCCATCAAGAACCAAGGAGCCTGGAACGTTAATGTTATTATTCGAGAAGGACATTGGTGATGTTGGGATACGCGGATTATTGATGCCTCCGTTCCTCTGCATAGTTAGAGCATCAGTCAATGAGAAACTAGATTCTATAGCTCCTGCGAACGTTGCTTTGTTCATGCCCCAGGAGAAGCAGACACAGAGCAAAGAAGGGCTCCAGAGGATTGACAAAGATTGAGACTTGAAACAGTTCTCTTACAACCAAACAACAAAGCCAAACTGATCCTAATCGGATATGGTCTAATCACACTTCTGCTTAGAGCTGTCCAGAGTATTCTCAAAGCCTGAAGGAAAAAGAAAACCAAATCACCGACCAAAAGCAAATTGTTTCATCGAATCAACGGAGAAGATGGAAAGACGAAAACTTTACTACACTTGATTAGCCCTAATTAAGAAAGGAGCAAACTTGAAGTAGCTATCTCGAAAAGGGGGTGGTGTGAACGAACTTACCGAAAAGGAACAAACTTTGAAATCAAATCGGCAACTCAAATCAAAACCCAGAAACTTCCAATCGAGTGGACTTGGACTAGCACCAATCCCAAAATCAGGAATTTTTGAAGAAACCCAGTTGAGGTAGTAAACAAAGAGATATATAGTATATTAAAACAACTTTACGGCCGTATTGAGGGAAAAATAATAATCAAAGCAGGGCGACTAATATCGGCCATACACAAGAGAAACCCAACGAAAAAAAAGGAAAACCGTATTATAAATATATACTTCTGGTCAAACGAAAATAAACATTATATTTATGCCCTTTTGTCACATATGACGTCCACTTCTTAATTGGAATAAATAGCTCATGGAAATTTTGGAATTTCATTTCCAGAATGTTTCTAAAATAATCTCTGTGAAAATACGTTCCAAGTTTACGCTTCCAATTTTAAAATCTAGCATCTGTTTCAAAAATCAAAAGTCATAAATGAGTTAAGAAATATAAAATTAACTTTTTAATTTATATAAAATCAAAAAATCAAGGGAAAATTTGGAAAAATACATTCGCATGAAATTTTAATTTGAAAACTACACCATTATTTAAATTTTTTGAAAATTACACTTCTATATATGTAAATTGACTAAGATGTCCATTGTTTTAATATATTTTTGTTATCATAATTTTCTAATATTTAAATTAATACACAATATCTTATTAAATCTGATATCTACACAATATTTACTAAACTCCTCACGCTAAATTTTCATTTTCAATAAGAAGATTAATAGATATGACATGCAATTTAGCTAGCCTTTAGCTACTATTATTGCTACTATTATTGAGTTCTATTGGCAAGCAGTGACAAAATGAAGTTTGACTAAATTTTCACCAACACCTTTAGGATGTAAAATATTAAATAACTATGTTATCTATATTTCATGGCTTGTTCATCACTCACTACAAAAAAACGTGAGAGTAACGACTACCATTTACGACTACAAATTTGTAGTCGTAAATTAACTTCGACGTTACGTCTAACTTACGACTATGTTAAAGTCCATCGTAACTTAGACGTAATTTTGCTACTAAAAGGTTTAGTCGTAAATTGGTCGTAAACTAATTTCGCATTTACGACCAAACTTTCAGGTAGTCGTAATGTGGTCGTAAATTTACGAGAAACGTAGTTGCACATTCGTGGTTGAGTTATCAAACGTAAATATGTTATTTATTATATAATTAATGAAGTTAATATATTTATATATATATATATATGTTGATGATCCAGGTTGATTATGATGATTCATTCTATCCTCAATGGTTTCACGAATTGATACAAGGTCCGGTCGCTAAGGTCACCACAACATCTATGTATTTCGCACGAGGCTATACTTTTCACACTACACTTCTATGGAATCTTACAAGAGATCATCGAAGTAGAGTTCCCCGGCCTGGTGAAGCTGAAATGCATTCTCTTCAAATGTGACTGGTTTGACCTCACCGTCAATAGAGGTGTTCAGTATAGCAAGTTTGGAGTTGTCGATATAAATGCTACACCTCAAGCAGACCAAGTTTGTTTTATTCCATACCCGAGGATCAGACAATCTAGAATATCTTGGTTAGCCGCTATAAAAATTACACCTTGGGGCCAAGTCTTGACTGATGTCGTAAATGAAGTAGAAGTACCTGAGCAAGCTATAAATGATATCTTACTTGTTGATCCACACAACCAGGGATATGAAGAACTTCCAGACGATGCAACAGACGAAGCCAACGAAGATGAATTTGAAGAAAATGATGAAGTGGATGATGTTTCTGATGACGAGTGATCGAGTTTGATTATGTTACAGTGTTTGTGTTTTATTATATTACTAAACTCTTTGTATTGCATTACAAATAATATATAACTTATTATCATGTTTGCTCAATTATATATGAACTTAGTTTAAAAAAAAAAATCTTTGTACTTTGGGGTTTACAAGTGTATAAAACTTATGATGTTTGGGGTTTGGGGTTTCGGTTTTAGGATATAAACACAAAACGAAGCTAATTAGTCGTAAAGTACGACTCAGTTACGACTAATCTTAATTCTTTCCACATTGGTCTCTAATTGGTCGTAAAAGATTTCGTCCCACATTGGTCGTAATTTTAATTCTTCTTTATTAGTCCTTAATTGGTCTTAAATAAAAAAATCATTTAGTCCCTAATTGGTCGTAATATTATTTGGTCCTCCATTGGTCGTAAATTTACATCTCATTTACGACCGCTAGTCTCTCATTGGTTGTAATATTACAACCCATTTACGACTAACACCAAAATTCTGTATATACTCGAACCTCGCGAAGCCATTTGATTGCTCATTCCCTTCTTACGGGAGTACCTTTCTCGGACAGCCGGATCCATCAACTTCTACCTCCGGCACATCATCCGACTTTTTCGACGAAATAAACCTTAATGCTTAGTTTTTTTCAGTTTTAATTAATTTGTATTTTGAATGTTTTATATTATGGATATTATTATGTTTACGGATGTTAGATATTTTCTTTTAATTTTATCAAATTTTAAATAATTAAATCAAACTAAATTTAAATATTTGATTTTAATTAATATATAAAATTCGTAAATAATTACAAAATTCGAAAAATAAATAAATAAAGTTGGTCAAATTTACGACCGATGAACATCTAAAGTCGATGTAAAGTGGTTGTTACCTTACAACTAATAAACATCGACATTAGAGGTAAATTGGTCGTAAGGTTACGACCAGTGTACGACTAATATGTCTAGTCGTAATATTACGATCAATGTGCCTCTATTAATTAATTACGACCAGCTTCTAACGACCAATCGATTTTTGAAGTTAATTGGTCGTAATGCCTATATTACGACCAACTAGCTACTAATATTGTAGTCGTTAAAGTTCTGTTTTCTTGTAGTGACTAGCTACTTGGCTGCTTTCCGTCACCATTATCTTATAAATCCTATCTTAACCATGTTCGCTTCAATTTAATTCCAAATTATATATCTGTGCAAAATCCAAAATCTGATTTTCATTCCAAATTATAACTCTAAAATATCTAAAACACATAATATACTTTATGTGACCATGCAATAGCTGCTATCCACAACGGAATATCATAAAATGATCATATATGCAATGAAAGATAAGCATGTATTAAACTACACGAAATGGTATATCACGGAATGCTAGAAAGTTCGAATGTATGAGGAATAATTTTCTTGCATTATTGTATAAAATCATTTTTATATAGTGAGATCGTCAACGTATTTTGTATAATTTTTGTTTATATAGTTTTTGTTAAAACTGATTTTGTTTTTGTAAAGCTAGACCTTCGAATATTTCAGAAGATTTATCTGTTTGTTATTTCCAGTTACTAACTCGTGTTTATCTCATGACATAAATAATTTAAAATTTTATTTATTTTTATTTTAGCTATAAACAAAAATTAGGACAAATGTGTCTTTTCACGTATAAAAAAGTGTAATTTTCAAAAATAAAAAAATAAGGTGTATATTTCAAATTTAAAATCCTAAATAGAGCATTTTCAAATTATCCCAAAAAATCAATAGTATTAAAATAGAGAGAATAAAAATATATAAATATTAAACTAATACTATAAATTATCTTTGTGAACAATAACTTTTTATACGAGATTTTGCACATATTTTTATTGTCCAAATGGTAACCAAAAGAATAAGTGGAAATAGTCAATTTCTCTTAATTCTTTAAATTTGATACCATTTATAAAGAATTTTTTTTTTCTCATTCTTTTCAATTTAAGAATGATAGTGTAAAACTATTTCTTTTCAGAACAATAATGAACAAGTATTTCTCTTATTTTGTTCCTTTTCATTTCTTTCATCTTAATTCATTTTATTCTTTTTGAGGTTCACCTGTTAGAAAGTCATAAGTTTTATAAAATTATTCTGATATTATATATATATATATATATATATTTGGTAGACACTTTCAACACCTTCTCTCCCTAAGTTTTTTTAAACGAATCTTACTTCTGCATTTCCATAAAATTTTGTTTCCAAGCAGCCCGGGACCGGGACGGGGACCGAAAACTGGGACGGGAGCGGGGACGGGAAACGTCAAATTTAAAATTTGTACATACGGGTAAGGCATAGAAACGACGACCATATTATAAGAAAATATAAAAATATCCATAAGTCAAAATGTTAAAATCTGAAACATAAGTTTTAACGGCAGTAAACACACTTAATCAAAATACTAGACATCAACAGAAACAATAGCAAACACACTTGATAAAAATACTAGACAACAACAGAAACAACAGAAAACACACTTGATCAAAATACTAAACAGCAACAGAATAAGCTAAAAAAATATATGATACATATAAACTGACAGTCACATCTTTGTATAAAAAACACAAAAACATTGTATATGAATTATTTTCGTAAGATAAGAATACAAGAAGAAGGTAAAGAAAATGCTTACATGTTTGCTTCTGATATAAACAACAAAGAGACAAGGGAAGAAAAGTGCGTATGTGTTCTGTTGCTGATATATCACAGAGAGAGATATGGTCGAGACTTGAGTTTCAAAAAGAAAAAAGATGAAAGTGCAAGAGACTAAAGTGAAAATGGAAGAATCGAAGAGACAGAGACACTTTTTTTTTTTTAATTACAACTTTTGATCTTTTCAAAATCAATAGAATAAACATATTAAAGGTTAAAAACATATATGGTTTAATTTTTTACACTTCTTATAACACAAAAATTCAGATGGATACGTCTATTTTCTGCAGAAACGTTTCTGGAACGTCTCCTTCTCCGACCAAGCCCGTACCCGATGAGTCTTGACGTCCCGGGTTCACCTCACACATATTGAGGACGTTTCCTAGGCGTACCCGAGACGTCCCCGTCCCCCAGACGAACCCGATACGTGAGACGGCACCAACTTGGAGTACCCGTGCAACCTATCAGCTTCTGGTTCCATATAACATAGGTCACGGTATATTTTCGCTTACATAACTCCAGAAAAGGCTTTTGGGACCAATCGCCTAATCAGAACGTTGTCTGAATGTCGTTCAAGACATGAAAGACCAAAGTCGAGTCATTGGTCCTCCCTACATAATTTCATTTACACATTCAACTCATTAACTCATTCTGCTTTGTTTGTCAATGAGAGGTACTCCCTACTTTGATGCAACAGGAGAAGCATTAATTACCTTTGTCGTCGCGTTCGAAAGCTGCAACGGAGAAGCATTACACGGTCCAATAAACACAAAACAAAACAATAACTGAAGTCTTTTCTTCTTCAATCGCCTCTGGTCCGAGAAAAGTAAACGATATAAAACTACAAAGGTGTCATTCCAATAATTATTATGTTATCAGCTTAAAAGGTCAAAAAGAAGAAGTCTACGCCCAATGTGACAAGAGGAGTGCTAGAGGCAGTTGAATTAGAGAAGATACACCAGTCAACGAATTCGGAGGAAATTCTCTGACTGAAAAGCCTTGTTCTTACTCATTATCTGTTTGACCATAATGAAACCAATCATTTGTATACATGTTTGAACAGTAAATCCCGCAACATGGCACATTTTATCACACAAAACATAGTTTTCAATCCGACAGTGAAAGAGAACCGAGAGGTTGGTTAATGTATAACAAGACAAAAATTCAAACCAAAGAGGACACAGAGTTTGACTACCTGACGGAGCGGAAATACCGTTAGTAACCGATAATGCGAAGGTAACGTTGAATTCTCAGAATATCCGTTATCTTAGCCTTTTTAATACCGTTGAATTCTTATAGAATACCAGAAGTAAAGATTCAAGAGTTGTTTAACACAAAATTCTAAGTTTTATAAATTTTAATAATCAAGTTGTGTCTTTTACAAATCAAGAGATCACTATATATAACAAGGTGAAAAGTCCTAAGTCCTTAGGGATTAGAATCTAATCTTTTATCCTAAGTCTTAATCATAATCTATTAAGGAAAACTAATGTTTATCTAAAACAAAACAAAAGGGAAACCAAAGCATAGAGGAATAAGGATGTACGCTACATCACTACTATACAGCTTCAGCACCATTGTAGCCTCCATCTCCCCCTCCTTTCAGTTGGGCTTTCCACTTCACCACTTGGGCTTTCCTTCTTCAACGTCTTTCTCTTGTTGTCAGGACTACGACTGTTCCTCTCCCTCCTCCTCGGGCTCTCACCATACTCCGGACTGCCACGCCTTGATCTCTTGTAAGGAGGACTTGGGCTACGTCTTCTCCCATAACCAGGACTTGTTCGCTCCTTTCTGTATGCAGCAACCGGACTACCCCCTCTGCCATAGTCAGGGCTTCCTCTTTTTCTCTTTGCAAGGACTAGGTGACCGCCTTCTCCATTCAGGGCGTCTCTCAGGACTGTGTCCAACCGAGATCACCTTATCCATCAGCTTACTGAATTGAAAACAACACATGAAGATAGTAATGAAAGCATTTGGTTAATGAACTTGACAAGGAACAAAACCTAACAAGTTATTAGTAGCAGCCAGTGCTCTCGTGGCATCCTCGTGCTCCTCGTACTGGACAAACACAAAGTTTCTCCTGATTCTAACGTTTACAATTTTGCCATACGGCTCAAAGTGTCTCTCTAGATCCCGTGTCCTTGTGTTCTCGGCGTCGAAGTTAATCACAAAGAGAGCCTTGGAAGGTCTCATGCTGGATGAGGATATCCTTGAATCACCACCGCCAGATCTTCTATCACCTCCACGTTCACCCTATTATACACAGAATCATCAAGGTTATATGTTGAACTTTATAACTAAATCTGGAAAGAAAATAATCACTGAGGTCAATGTCCTACCTTTGTCCACTCAACACGGAGTCTGCGTCCTTTACGCCCAAATTCAATACGGTCAAGGCCTTGGATTGCATCTTCAGCATCCCTTTCGTTATCAATGTACTCGAAAGCAAAACCTGAACAAAAATAGCGCTCGCTTTTGCCGCCAGCCATGGCGCTTGGCAAGGACCTTATCGCCTCACCACAGGCGACATACACAGCGAAAATACATGGCTTGTAGTCTAATGTATGTTGCTCCCAAAGAGCTGCGGTTGCAACCATGAAGACAAAACGAACCATTCAGTTTGTGGATTGGTGTCCTACCAGCCTCCAACTGTTTTCCCGGGCAGAGAGCTGTGTATGATCTCAAACTCAAGGAGTGTCGCTGACAATTAGACTTTACTTAACTAGTAGGACAGATTATTTGTACAGTGAAGCAGTTACAGACCTTGCATTATGGAATTAATATGCCAAGGAACAACAGAGTGCCTTCTCCATTGCAGTGACTCGTTTTGGGGGGACAATGAGATGGATTTTCTTATGGTCTCATTCATGGACTGGTGGGAGTATGGCAATCCCAAGATCAAAACATCATGCGTCAAAGAAAATGCTGAGTATGGTACTGCTTGTTCATCGAGGTCAACCACAAAGATAAAAAAAAAAATAACATGTATTTAAAAGGCAGAACATATAAAAGAGCTTACCAGCTTTCATATCGACCCTATCAACTTTGCCATGTTTCCCGAAGAGCCGCTCAAGATCACCCTCACGCGCATCATACTCAAAGTTCCCACAGAAGACTGGCTTCATGATTTTACTACACAATCACAGCATAAAAGGAGGTTCACGAGGCTTCCTAAACTGAACACTCAACACAGTGTATGTACTATATACATAAGCCATCACAATAAACGGACTTGCAAGTGTTGACTTTTTTTGTGAATAATCACTAACTACGACATCTATGGCAGACCGTGAACACAGCTTGAGACTGAATCAACCAAGACTCAAAATCTTTTTTTTTTACAGATATTTGAGCTCAAATCCAGACAATTAATGACCTAATATCAGAATTCAAACGGACAAAGATCTAATAACAAGCAAAGAGGTTCTTAAAAAGACTCAACTAATAACAAACAAACAAACAAACAAAAACCGTAAGAGTAAACACATCAGATCCTAGATCAATTTACCTGTGGAAGTGATGAAAACGAACTAGTTGAAAGCTCTCAAGATATTTTGTGTGAGATGAAACAGGGTAGTTAGGAGATATGACTTTTACGTTTGAAACAGATATTTTTTATATAGTTCAACGGACTTTAAAATAATGTTGGGAAATGAAAGCAAATTTGTATAAATTGTTAGCTATGGGCCGATTTGTTAAACACTCCACCAAAAGCCCAGTAGAAACATAACATTTTTATATCGAACAAAGTTTTATTTTATTTTTTTGGTAATGATATTGCATGTTGCTTAGCAACTTATTACAGCATTAAAAAAACACCATACAATACAACCAGATGCAACATCTGGATGTTAAGTTATTTGTTTTTTTTAATTTCATAATAGTATTTGAATACTAGTATTTAAAATGACTAAAAATTAATGATTTTATTTTTAATAATGAACTGATTACAATATTCAAATAAATTATTTTGCTTTTTTTTTTTTTGCAAAAAAGATGATTTTGCGGATTTTGATAAGAAAGTTAGTTTTGATATTTTGACCAAAACATACAATTCGGGTGTTGGTAGGAAAACACATTTTCTTATTTTAGCGGGAAAACATGTTTTCCGGATTTCGGCGGAAAAACGCATTTTCGGGTTTATGCGGAAAAACACATTTTCGGGTTTCTGCGTGAAAATGCTTTTCTTTTGGGTTTCAGGCAGTGTTTTGAAAACCGACCCGGATCCGCGGTTGAACCGGTAAACCCGGTGACCCAGAAAAAAATCCAGTTTGGGTTTTTCACAATATTTAGAAATCCGCAAAAACCCGTAAAAACCCAGTAAAACCCGGAACCCGATACCGGTTGAACCAATAAATAACTTTAATTTTTTTTTTTAGTTTTTAATTATGTTTTTAGATTATGTTTTATATTATAAATTTCCAATTAAGAAATTAGGTGATGATTAAAAAAAAAGTTAGGTTTTCTCTTTTCAATTTAATATTTGTAATTTTTAGATTTTGATGAAGATTTCACTATGCCACCTGAACCAAAATTAGTTGATGTGATTTTGTGTTAGTTTATTTTCGTTATTGACAATTTATTACAATGATCTTTTACTTTTAGTTTATTTTGTATTTGAAGTTTAATTTATTATTCACATTACATATTTAAATATTTATAAATTTTATGTCTTGATTTTTTTAGATGTCATACATCTTTGTTAGAGAAAATTTTAAATAGTTTAAACTATTTTTATTATATAATAATATATCAGATATGTAAATAAAAGTATAAAAACTAAAGTTAAGTATTTTCTAAATGTTTTTAAACATAAAATATATACATATCCAAACTATTATTTTACTTTCTTAAAAAAAATTTACAAAATATTAAACTTTAGTTTCTATATTTTTATTTACATAGCTGATATATTATTATATAATAAAATTAATTTTTTTATTAACCCGCGGTTCACCCGCGGTCGACCCAGTGACCCAACAACCCTGTAAGTCGTCCGGTTCAGTGTCCGGGTCAGGTTTAAAAACATTGGTTTCAGGGGAAAACGTTTTTTTTTTTGTGAGAAAACGCGTTTTTGGGTTTTGGCAAGAAAACGCGTTTTTCGGGTTTTGGCGGGAAAGTGCATATTTGGATTTTAGCGGAAAAACGTGTTTTGGGTTTTGACAGAAAAACACATTTTTGCGTTTTAGCGGGATAACACATTTTTGGAATTCTGCGGGAATGTCTTTTTGGATTTCAGCAGGAAAACACGTTTTTGGGTTTTGACGGGAAAATGCAATTTCTCTATCAAAAATATTATATAATAATTATAATATCTAATTAGTTATTTTTATATTTTACTAAGTGTATTTAGATCTTTTGTACTTTTTAGCATCTCAAAATATCGAGATATTCAAGATATTAAAGATGTTGATCAATAGTGTCCAAACGAACAACAATTGAATGCTAAAACAGATGTTTTATCTGTTTAGAACCTAGTATCTAACACTCAATAGAGTGATACACAATCAATGGAATATATACAAGCATGTTTTAAAGGTTGTGGTGCTTTTTAATATTTAGTCTAGTTTGATGCATAAAACAGATGTTTTATCTGTTTTAGGCCAGGGCCGACACATGCAGCGTCTGAATAAATAAACGAACATGGCCTTAAACGGAAAATTTTAGTCAGTTAATCTTAATATAAAAGTTGTAGGGTCCGACTGGTGACCATCCGGGAAACAAGAGGAACGAATAAAAAAGGAATGTACGGGAATAAAATACCAGGAATGAAAAGGAATGGTTATTCCTTATCAAATTTGACAAGGAATAATTTTGTTCTTTAATTCTCTACAAAAAAGGGAATGAAAGGGAATGAGAGGAAATTATTATTCCTTGTGAATGGTAATTTTTTTTAGGAACGTTAGGGAATGCATTATTCCTCGTCGTTCCCTGGTCACCATTCATACCCTAGTGTTTATAAGTCGTATTTCATTTTTTCTCAAGTTACATGTTTATATATGTGCAAGAGTTTTTTTTTTTGCTAAAATTTGGTGTAATATATTAAAAAGGTGGCTAGAGTTTTCTTACAAAGACTCTAGTGCAAACATGTTCCCAATTAAACGAAAATAAACCCCATGATAAAAATCATCTTAATGTAGAATCGTAGATATTCTATGTGGATCCACAAGAAAGCTGGTCTGATTGAGTCCTGACTGTCCAAAATGGGCTGGAGGTCCACGCAAGTTGAAAGAGAAATGGTAGAAATTAGTTGCCCATCCATCCTAATAGAAAAATGCAGAAAAGCTCGAGAGAAACTTGTATGCTGGTTACATATGCTATATATGTAATGGTAACTAGATCTCGACCCGCACAACCGCGTTTATTTTTGTTTTCATTTATTTTTATATAAATATTTTGTTTTTAATTCTAAATTGGTATATATTATAATATATGTGTCTATTAATTTTTAAAACATAATAACTTTACGGTCTATTTTTTTATTGAGTAGATTGTTTCAAACTTTCATATGTATTTGTATCTTCTTATATATATATATTTTCGGATTATTATTTCATTATTAAAATCGTAACTATATATATAAAGATCAGTAAAATATTATTTTATTGTCATATTCAAAGATATTGTAACATTTCACAAATTTAGAAATTTTTTTAAAAAATTAAATTTTTCGCTTCATAGATTTATATTATCGAGTAAATAATTAAGTATTTAGTTTTTGTTTAATTTTTAAAATAAACTATATAGTTTAAAAAAAAAATTCACTGGTTTAAGGTAGTAAAAAATAATCATTGTTAGATAATATGATTTTTGTTATTTTAAGAAAAATCTTTATAATTTTAAAAGTTAACATCGACAAATATTTAAATATTTAACATATGGAAGTATAGTATTACAACATTAAATTATATCTTTTTAATTTATAGTATCTATAAATCCAATAGATCATATATTCTTTAAATCCAATTATTAATAGCCCAATAAAAATTTTTGGTAGACCCAAAATTTAAATAATAAGATTAGAAATTAAATGTAACATGATTTTATAGGAATAAGTCCATTAGATATATTTTTTAAAAAATCATACATGAATCAAAGTTCTGACTTCTGTTTTAATATATAAGATATATAATCCATAGTTTATTTTTATCAAAAACAATATTTCTAAAATGTAAGGAATGTATTTTATAAATATAATTCTATTATAATACTAGAAATTTCCAACAGAAATTTCCAACAGTTCTGAATGTAATCTAGTTTAGGGATAACCGGATAACACGTAACATTGACGAAAGTAGAGTTTAAAACCGAAACAATCATTAAATTATTAGTAGAGATCGATCCAAAAACAGAAAGATGGGTCCGGTCCGGTAACTGTGGCCAGCGGAAGCACTGTCCCTACCTTTCCTTTTCTGGTCCCTCTCACTGTCGAGTTACGTCAATTTCAAGCTTTACTTTCCTCTCAAGATACCATTATTATTATTTTTGTCATTTTCTTCACGTTACCACTCCTTTTTCCCTCGTATTTTGTCTTGTTTTTACTCTGACGATTGTCAGTATAGTAAGGTGAGAGAATTGCTAAGCTGAGAGACATGTTTTTCGTTAGCGAATAATAACATCAGAAAAAAAAAAAAAAAAAAACATCAGAATTGTTATGAGTTTTTTTCCTTGAAAAAGGATTTTCTATCATTTGGCCAAGTTTAATTAATACAGTTAAACTCTACAAATAAAATTGCATTAACAGAAAAATGTGTAACTGCATATTTATCTCTCAAAAGAAATGTTCTCTTATCTCTCCTCAATTTTCTTCTTTTTCAAATTAGTTTTATTAATTTAATCATGAAAAACTCTTCTAGATTGATATGCTGAACACTTGATATTCTATTTGGTTTGATTCAATTCTTTCAGTTTTTCAGTATTTTAAATATTAGAGAAAGAAAATTGTTTAGATAATATAAGTTTTGACAGAGTTTTTTCTGTTAGTTTACCGTAAAATTGATTATTCAATTTCTTTTTGGTTTTGGTTGGTTTAGTTCGGTTCTTGTTTTCATTGTCCATATTTAGAGCATCTCCAACAACCATTTATCTTCTTATTTTTTAAAGGCTTTTGTATTCCAACATCCATTCATCCCTTCAAATTTTAAAGGGGTAAACAGTACACCCTCAAATTTGAAAGGGCACTGTAGCGGTCTTTAAAACATTGTTTATTTTTCACTTTAGTCCTTCTATTTATATATGTTTAATGATTGTGTACTTATTATTTCTTGTTTGGCATTCTACTATTATAACTATATTAGCACTTAAATATTATAATTGTGGTCTTATAAAATTATTTTTAAATAATAATAATATATTGCTGTAAAAAACAAAAAAAAATAAATAATAATATATTAATAAATGTTATATACCAATATATACTAATATTAATAAAAATATAATATAAACATATTATTTCACATAATTTATTTCGAAAATTTTACACAAATATAAAATTATAATACAATCATAATATTTTACATCATAATAAAAGATACATAAACAAAAATATTACACATTAAAATATATCTTACAATACTAATATTCAGGTAAATCCATAAGCTAAAATATTACACATTGAAATATATATTACAATACTAATATTAAGGTAAATTTGGTCTTGAACCTCCAAAATCACCAAAGTATTCTCGATATAAATTTCGAGCATTCTCTTCGGTTTGTTGTTGTTGAGTTCTTTTTTGTATGATTCTTGCTTGTTCAGATCGGATAAACTGGCGAGTGTTAATATCATCAATGGAGTTTAAATTTTCAACATGATTTTATTTTCAGCCTCCATTTCTTTCAGATATGGCATGCCTTTTTCGGAATGCCGGGAATCAACAACGATATTAATGTTCTGAACTCTTCCAATTTATTTTCCAAACTTGCTCAAGGTACCGCTCGAACAACTAATTACACGATTCAAGGTCAAGAATAAAAAATGGGTTATTATTTGGCCGATGGTATTTATCCTAAATGGTCAGCAATTGTTCAAACAATAAGCGATCCCCAAGGGCCAAAGAAAAAATTGTTTGCAGCAAGACAAGAATCATGTCGGAAAGATGTTGAACGAGCTTTTGGAGTTCTACAAGCCAAATTTGCTATCGTCGCAGGATCTTCACGTTATTGGAAAAAAGAGGTATTGCATGATATAACGACTTCATGTATTATATGCATAACATGATAATTGAAGATGAACGAGATATCAACGCACCGATTCGAGATGCAAGACCGGCGCCGCCAATAAAAGTTGAGATGGCCATAAACGAAGATATGCGTTTTCAACAATTTTTAGCACGTAATCTTCGAATAAAAAATAAGGAAGCTCATTAATCACTTAAAATGCTTTGATTGAGCATATTTGGGAGCATTATGGAAATAATCGTATTGATTAGTTTTGCATTATATATATATATATATATTGTAATTTGAATTGTTTATGTTTTATTATTATATGTAATTTTATGTGTTAATGTTTTTATCTTTTATTATAAGTAATTTGATGTTATAATTAAATATGTTTACTAATTATGTCAATACCATATATTAATGAGTTTATTGTTAATTTATAAAATTTTAATGACTATAATGAACTATTACTGAAATTGATGAAAGAATTGTAAAATATAAATTTTTAAGAGAAAAAATTTGAAGGTCACCATTGGAGAATTATCCCTTCAGATTTTTATTTTAAGAGTGGACTCATAAAAAATGAAGGGGCTATTCACTACAAGAAAACAGTGGTATTCTGACGGACATTCCGACGGAAAATGAAATCCTCGGAATATCCCGAGGAATTTCTGAGGAAATTCCGAGGAAACACAAAATTTGGTTTCCTCGGAATATACCGACGGAATCCCGAGGAAATATCAATCCGTCGGAATATTCCGAGGAAATTCTGAGGAAAAATGTGTTCCTCGGAAAACACCGATGAATTCCGAGGAAATATTATAACCGTTGGAGAGCCGTTGGGGGATTTTACAAAATTCCGAGGAAATTCCGACGAACTAGCCGTTGGAGTCGGAATTCCGTCGGAATTTCCTCGGTCTGTTGGCAGGATTTAAACTATAAATACAAGCAGTCATCTTCCTCTTCATTTACTCCATATCTTCATCCTCCCTCTTACTCTATTTACACACGAATTTGATTCATAAAAAATATGTCTTCTTCAAATTATTTTCGTTCGTGGATCGATCGACCTCATTTGGATCGAACACGAGACTGCTTACGGAAGAATACCAACGAGGTATAACCGAATTCATGGGGTTAGTTCACCGACAACCGGAAGCAAAAACAGGTATGTTAAGATGTCCTTGCTCTAATTGTAAAAATAGAAAGGTTATTAAAGAGTGGGATGCTTGGACTCATCTATATTTGAGTGGGTTTACACGAAGTTACAAAATTTGGTATCATCATGGGGAAACTGATTATGAACGTGGTAGTACTAGCGAACCTAGTGTATACCAAGCCCCAAGATAAGAAAATTTGAGTAGATTGAGTGGTCAGTCAGTTTGAATCCTTTGAACATTCTTAAAAGCATGGATGTTGTTGGTTGATCAATGTTTGTGGCTTTTCCATGTTTCACAGCCTGCAGTTGATAGCAGAAAGAATGGTACTCAGATATTAGTTATTTGGTTTATCTAGCAAGGTAAAGTTGAATACGAATTAAAAACTACTCAAAACACAACCAAATAAAACGAAAAAACCATGTAAAAGAAATACGAACTCATAATTAAGAAAAAAATAAAATAAAAACTAAGTTCAAAATTAACCGAAAAAGTTATGGCAGATTCCTAAATGGAACTATGACAAGTACCCTCCCCCAGACTTAGTTTACACAGTCCCTGGTGTGACAACAGAAAATAAGACCATAAAACGTTAGAATAGAAAAGAAAATAAAATAGTGCGGTCGGAAATCAAATGGCAATACTGGCCGGTGATAGCTCCTACTCCTCGTCTCCTGCTCCAGATGTTCCTGCATCTTTGGGTCTCTTGGACCTCTTTCTTACCCTGTGTGTACCACTCGAACCCGAACCAGAGCTGGATGGAGAGTTGTCCCGATGAACTACATCATCCTTTTGGCAACGACACGGCCTGATACGTGAAATGGCAGCCCAGATCTTGTGTAGCATGTCGTTGTTTGTCTTTATGCTCTGATCTCTCCAATGTTGTTGCTGGCGCGAAGTGGCGTTCGGTGGAAGCTCTTGCAGCTTGTACTGGCTGGAGTCTGATGGGAGTAGCTGATGGGGTTGTGAATCATCTGGAATGGCTTGTGCAGCCTCATCTTCTCATTCTTCATCATCCACGGCCTTACCTTTGGTCTAATATTTTGGCGTGAAGAAGGATGGCTTGTCTACTAGTGCGGTAGCAGGGGGTAGGAACTCAACTGCAGCCTCTGAAAGTAGAGCAGTCAGGCCGATCTGAGGCAGGTGGCAGTAGAGTGTTTTCTTCGCTCGGTCCTGGAATACGTAGACGTAAGGACCATACCGATCGATCCTCGAGTGGGGACCAGCTATGAACTCCTTACTTACTAGAGAAATGACATCCAGGTAGTTCCAAGCAATGTTGTTCGATCTGTCTAGTGCTACCTGATGGTTCTCGCAGTCTACACCCACATGTGTAAGGATCTGAGTAATCACTGCACCAAATCCACATGCACTGCTCTTGGATTTGGTTACTTTCCCCTTGTATCCTGCTAAGTTTGCGGCCAGCACCGCTCCCATGTTGAAGGCAGTAGCAGGTGGGAATGTAGAGTTTCCAAATGCCGGTAGCAAATACCTCACACCTTGGTACAGTAGGCACAACTCCCATTGCGTGACTGATGCGGCTGTGGTTGTCCCGTATAGCAATGAGCCAATGAGGCGTGTGGCATATCTCAGTACTGGGTTCCGGATAAGTGACTCCTTTGCCTGAGAAGATCTATAAACCCCTGTGCCAATCGTTTCCCAGAAGTTCAACAGCTCTGAAGTCCAATAAAGACCAGATGTCCTCTCCCCTGCACTCAATCCAAATAGTCCGCAGAGGTCTGTGAAAGATACCTCAAAGTATACTTTCTGCACTTCGAATGCCAGAAAACCTTCCTGATGGCTATCATCGGGATGGCTGACGTATGCGGATGCTATGAACTGGCATACCAACTCCGGATAAGTGGGTTCGTTGAGGTTGCATAGTTGGCCTAGACCCATGTTCTGGAACAACCCTTCAATGTCTGATTTAATTCCCAATATTGTCATTGTCTCAGGACATGCTAGTTGTGTAGCCGAAACGGCTACCTTCTTCATGTTCTTGTAGTGGGTGGTATCAGACTTATCCCACTTCTTTGGCCTTTGCTTCTCTTGCTGAGACGAACCCTCTTCTGGTGTGTTCTTCTTTGCTGATGTTTTCGTGCGCTTCATTCTCTACAAAATAGAATCTTTGAAACAAGTGAGTATGCAGTATATGTTTTTCAAAGCAGCACAATACTAACACGAGTTCAGTAAACACTAGCGACTCAGCTAAGGAACATCAATCCATAATCAGTTCATTCCCCAGGTTCATCATTCCAATATGTATTTCAACAACGATTTGCTCTCAACATGGTTATAATCAATTAAGAACTCAAATCAACATGAAAATGAAAGGCGAAATCGAGTTGTGATAAAAAAAACCAAACTGAAAAAAATTCTCAATCCCTAAATCATCTCAAATCTTGTTCTAAACTCGTTGATCACAGACAATTGTGTTCTATTCCATGTTTAAACATCTGTTTCATGCATATTTGATCAAGGAATCAACACGAAAATAAGAAATTCACAAAACCCAAAAAATTGCTCAAGAACACGAATTGAGAATGTGGAGATTCGCGGAGTATACCTGTCTTAGGGTGAAAACGAGTGTAGGAATCAGGTAGAGCTCAAAAAATCAAGGGGAATAGAGCCCAAAATTGTTCAAATCGGATGATTATAGAGAGAGAAATCGGAGGGGATGAGAGTTCTGAGGTTTTGATCCAAAAAGTTCGTGTTTTGCCTTATAATTTTGTTTCCCGCACACGCATCGATCGATGCGTTTTTGTACAAATACGGATCGATCGATGCGTTTAAAAAAAGGCTCCCGAGATTTTGTTCGATCCATCGATGGGATAATCTAATCGATCGATCACATTGTTACGCTTTGGTCCATCTTAGTGATCGATCGATGCGTTTTCGGACATATATCCATCGATCGATCCGTTTATTAAAAAACTTACAAGATTTTCCGAGGACATTCCGAGGAACGCTTGAGATTCTTGATCGATCGATGGGATAATCTAATCGATCGATCACATTGTTATGCATTGGTCCATCTTAGTGATCGATCGATGCGTTTTTGGATATATATACATCGATCGATCCGTTTATAAAAAAACTTACGAGATTTTGTTCTCGATCGATCACATTGTTACCCCAAACCCTGTTTCCTCGAAAAAGCCTCGGAATATTCCGAGGAAATTCCGAGGAACACCTGATATACTCTATCGATCGATGCGTTTTGTTACATATATCCATCGATCGATCCGTTTAAAAAAATTGACGTATTGAAACCCCAAACACTAGTTCCTCGGAATATTCCGACGGAATTCTGAGGAAGAAAAGGGTTTCCTCGGAATTCCCTCGGAATAATCCGAGGAAATTCCGAGGAAATAGGGTTTTTAAACCGAAAACAACGCTTTGCGGTTTGAATAACACCTATATAACCCTTATTAAGTGTCTTACGTTCATTATGAAGTCAAAAATTTGTTCCTTACCGTATAGTTAACACTTTTCCGATTGTATGAACGAAATCCCACAACATAAGAGAAACACTTATACCTTTTAATGAACGGTAAAGTGAATACTTTCAATTAGTTTTGAAATTTGTTATTTCATGGTTTATGCTCATCTATACAAAGAATCCTCAATGGTATGCAGTACAATTGTATAAGAAATGAAATACGGCAAAAAAAATTGATGTTTTGAAACCCCAAACACTAGTTCCTATTTTACTATCCGTCGGAATTTCCTCGGAATATTTTCATTTTACCGGGCAAATATTTCGCGAAAATTGAAATTAGAATTCCGACGGAATTCCGACGGATAATGTCCGTCGGACCCCAGGGTTTTATAACCACGAGCCCCTTCTTCTTCCTCATTTCTCTCTTCTTCCTCTGCGCGACTCCTCACTTCTCTCCGGCGATTTCTCCCTGAAATCCGACGATATCTCCGGCGATCTCCCCCTTCTCTTACACAAATCATGTAAGGACCCTATACCACTCTCTTAGGTTCTATTTGTTAGGTTTTTGTGTAGTTTTGATAGATTTTTGTTAGGGTGATTGGTTAGGATTGTGATTTGGTTGTATAATAGGTTTAGAATTGTGATTTGGTTGAATAATTTGTTTTGTTGAATTGATTTAGAATTTTTTTATAATTTTTTTATATTTTTTGTATTTATAAAATCGATTTTTGTATATAAAATCGATTTTTGTATTTTACAAAACGATTTTTCTATATAAATTCCATTTTTTGGATTTCACAAAATCTTTTTTGTATATAAATTCGATTTTTTGGATTTTACAAAACATTTTTATTATCTATAAAACTTTTTTTGTGATTAAAAACTATTATTTGGGATTTAAAAATATTTTTAATATATATATATATTATTAAAACTATTTTTTGTAATTATTAAACTATTTTTTATTTATTAAAACTATTTTTTTATTAGAACTATTTTTTATATATTTATTGAATATTTTTAATATCTATAAATCTTTTTTTGTGATTAAATTATTTGGGACGTTTGGTCGGTTTGGGTCGTCGCACCCGGTCGGTTCCTCCTTCTTCTGCACCACCGCCCTTTGTTGATTCAGAAGTACTTACGGCTCAGTTGAATGACAAGGATGATCGCATATCTTTGTTGGAGACCCGGATGACGGCTCAACAGGTGGGCTATGAGGCACAGAGGAGGCTGAACCAGCAAATGATGGAGATGATGCAGAGGATGTACCCGAACGAGGTGTTCCCAGACGTGCCAGACCCGTAGTTTTTTTTTTCCCAAAAACTCGGAATGTTTTATTTTTATTTGTGAAACTTTGAATATTAATTAATATGATTTCAATTTTAATTTTAATTTTATATTTTCGAATTTAAATTTCAAAAATTTTATTTTAAAAAAAAAATTAATATTTTTTACATTCCGAGAAAATTAATTATATTTTCTACTCGATCGATCGATGCGTTTTTGGACATATATCCATCGATCGATCTGTTTATAAAAAACGTTCGGAATATACCGAGGGACACCTTTCCCTCGGTATATTTCGAACGTTTTTTTATAAACGGATCGATCGATGGATATATGTCCAAAAACGCATCGATCGATGAACTTCCGAGGAAATATCCCGACGAAGTTCTTCCTCGGTATATTCCGAGGAGATTTGCGACAAACTAGTGATCCTCGGAATTTCCTCGGAAATTTGTTTCCTCGGAATTCCGTCGGAAAATTCCGAGGGATTTCCGAGGAAAGAAGAAATTCCGAGGAATTATTTCCGAAGACTTGTTTCGTCGATATGTCGTCGGAATAACGTTATTCCGACGAAATTCCGACGATTTTTTTCCTTAGTATCCTTGTTGTTTCCTTGTAGTGATTGGAGATTTTCTTACTCGCAATGATATTCTAAAGAGAGATACTACCTTTTGGATTTATAGTAAGAATAGAAAATCTTGTAAGTTTGATCGAACGTCCGGCTTTAAATACTCGCGCCCACGTGATTTAGGTTTAGACCACAAGTTTTTTCATAGATATTATTTTTGATTTCAGATATTTTATCGATATACTTTGAGACTGAGAGTGATGTTTAATTTGCTGTTGTATCTGTCTGATCCTTTGGCTCAGACGAAGCTATGCATTGTTACATGCTTGCATTCGATGGTGGTCAATTATTTACTCAATTCATCTTACGCTAACTATATTATTATATGCGTTAAAAACTAACTATATTATTATATTATACAACTTTAGTACTTTAAGAAGCATCTGACTAGACCATGTTTATTGCAGGTCTCTTAGTTTGAATCTCTTAACGTAATATAAGATACAGTTTCTTAGCTTTTTAGTTAAAAGCTAAAAGACCGTATCTTATATTGCACTAAGAGACCCAACCTAAGAGACCTGCAATAAACATGTTAAGAGAGACACAATCGAATATTATATTAAAAAAAAAAAAACATCTGACTGAAGATAAAAGAGACACAATCGAATATTATATTTTTATTTGAACTTGAGAACTAATCATCATCGTGTACTTAATAAATTGTTCTTTTCCTACTCCAAATTAGACCAGTATCAAAATAATAGAAAATAAGTTATCTTATATTTTCGATTGAAAAGAGAGAACAAAAAGAACTAGGGCAACTTCAAACGAGATATTTCATCTCTCTTTTTTCCACTGAAAAATAAAAAGAGAGATAGATGGAAGAAAACTCTTTTTTTTCAATATACAGTAAAATCACTTGTTACTCTGTGAATGTGTGAATGATTTGATCTTTTAAATTTATAATTTAGTTGAACCAATAAGCTCTATTGATATTATATTCGTGAAAAGTTTTTTCTTTTGAGTAGTTTCCGTCGGAGCTGCACCTATTCTCCTTTTTAATCTCTTTCACTTAGAACAAGAGCAACTTCAGACGAGATATTTCATGTAGGTTTCTTTCCTTTGAGGAGACATAAAAGAAAGAGAGATAGAAATGTTTTGAAAGAAAAGTCTTTGTTTTTTCTTCTTCTCACTATACAATTAAATCACCTGTTTTCTTCTCTGTGAATGTGCGAATGATTTGATCTTTTAAATTCAAAATTTTAATTAAATAAATTATCTATATTAATATTATATAAGTAAAAAAAATTAAGTACTTTCTGTTAATCTTCTATCACTTAGAAGTTAGAACTAGAAGTAATTACATTTGATTTGAAATAGCGTCATTGGATTAATGGAAAGTCTATTGCATGCCACGAAAGAACATTAATATTTTGTCTTTATGACTGTGCTAATTGATTTCAGTAAGGTTTCGCTCTTTCACCATATATATTCTTCGATTGTTTTTCGTGTGGATGTTTTGTCACGTTTGTTTGGATTATCCTAAATGTTCTATATATATATAGATATTTGTTTTTCATTAGCCTAAGAACGATGTTGGTTAGACACAAATATTCTTTTATATGATGCTTTGTAATTGAACTTTCATTTATTAGACCTATACAGTATATAAGAAGTAAAGAAAAAAAATCTGTAATCATAACACTCCAACGAGAGTTATCATTATATCAAGTTGTTGGATACTTGAAACCATAATCGTTGAAATGTTAAGCCTTATAGGAATAGTTGTGTCGAGGAAAAAAACACATATAGAGGATATTCAAATATCAATAAAAATAAAATCATGAAGATTGTTGAAAAAAACCACAGAAGCACTTAAAATATCAAGGAAAAAAATAATATCACTAGACGGAAAAAAAAAAACAAGGAAAAAAACAAAAAGAGAGCACAAAAAATATCTTCTTTGCAGATCGATTGTGTCCATTATTTTCTAGACGGTTGACAAAAAATGCCCATTTTTGTTTATTCATGGAATTTAATAGTTACATACCGGTTGCCCTACACAACACAAAACAGCCACACACTCGCACAAATTTAAAAAATAATTAATAAAATTATAGTATTTGATAACGAGTGAAGAGTCAAAAGTCCTTTCACAGAACACGTGTAATATTATTAGTGAATAAAAACAGCGCATACACAAGCCGTGGGATCGCTTAGCTGTGTCATATCCACGTGTCATTCCAGGAACCAGAAACTCCGTGTTCGCCTCTATTTCCAAAGGCCTATAAACACCAACTCTCACTCCCAGCTTTTTATCGAACTACAAAGTTTAGAATCCACCTGAGAGATAAATTAAACATTTATCAAACCAACGAAACATAGATCTTTGTACTTACTATACTTCACCTTATCCAGTTTTATTTTTTTATTTATAAAGAGTTTTCAACAATGACCTCATTTTCTACCTTTTCTGAACTGTTGGGCTCCGAGCATGAGTCTCCGGTTACATTAGGCGAAGAGTATTGTCCGAAGCTGGCCGCAAGCTGTCCGAAGAAACCAGCCGGCCGGAAGAAGTTTCGAGAGACGCGTCACCCAGTTTACAGAGGAGTTCGTCTGAGAAACTCAGGTAAGTGGGTGTGTGAAGTGAGGGAGCCAAACAAGAAATCTAGGATTTGGCTCGGTACTTTCCTAACAGCCGAGATCGCAGCCCGTGCTCACGACGTCGCCGCCATAGCCCTCCGCGGCAAATCAGCTTGTCTCAATTTTGCCGACTCCGCTTGGCGGCTCCGTATCCCGGAGACAACATGCCCCAAGGAGATTCAGAAGGCGGCTGCTGAAGCCGCGGTGGCTTTTAAGGCTGAGATAAATAATACGACGGCGGATCATGGCATTGACGTGGAGGAGACGATCGTTGAGGCTATTTTCACGGAGGAAAACAACGATGGTTTTTATATGGACGAGGAGGAGTCCATGTTCGGGATGCCGGCCTTGTTGGCTAGTATGGCTGAAGGAATGCTTTTGCCGCCTCCGTCCGTACAATTCGGACATACCTATGACTTTGACGGAGATGCTGACGTGTCCCTTTGGAGTTATTAGTACAAAGATTTTTTATTTCCATTTTTGGTATAATACTTCTTTTTGATTTTCGGATTCTACCTTTTTATGGGTATCATTTTTTTTTTAGGTAACGTGGAAGCTGAGTGTAAATGTTTGAACAATTGTGTTATAAAATGCTAGTATTTTTGTGTGCAGCATAATCATCTTATTCTTTTGTCAAAAAAAAAAAGCATAATCATCTTATTGGCTCTCCTATGCAAGAAAGAAATTTCAGTTTGATGACTTTGAACCAACAAAAAAAATTCTGACTTCCGAGACATCTAAAAATAATAAAAGTTTATCTCATCTGGTTTTTTTTTTTTTTTTCCATCTATTATTATTGATGGGTCAAAACCCAGAAACCAAACATGACAAATGCCCAAAGGGCAAACTAAAAAACCGTTATGGGTCAAAGCCCAAACAAACATTAAACCGAACCCGGCGCCCCAAAAACCCGAGGCCACAAATCCAACATCCGAAGCCCACTAGGCTTTCCCCATGCACGTGTCATCCTGTTAACAGAACCAAAACACGTGTTGGACTCCTCACCGATGAGGAACACGTGTTGACGACACCTCCATCTCCCCTATATCGAGATTCATCACCGGAGCCACCGGTGTTCACCGAAGATACACCGGAAAGAACCCCTCACCATGAATCTAACGACCCAAACGAAACCTCCTTCAACGGCGATCAAACTCCGCCCTCAAATCCACCAAATCCTTAAAGAGGCCGATCAATAGAGCAGCCTCGAAGAAGAACGAACCATAGATCTAAGCTTCCATAAAACAATCGTCTACGATCGATCCAAGAACAACCAACATGGAGTCTTCAGTCGAGAGTCGATTGAGCAAAGAGAGAACAAAAGCATAGATCGGAAACCGGTAAAAGCCGGCGAAAAACGATGCTGTCAAAGCCACCGCTTCCCGAAGACGAAAGCCGACAAACCGATGCTGGCGGAGCCACCAATCCTCGGAACCCAAAGCTGGCGACGACGGTGTAGAGAAATCACCGACTCCCAGAAATCAAATCTATAACACGGAGTTAGAGAAACTCCGACTGAAGTTCATCTCATCCTTCCTTTGTGTCGGATCGAGGAGAGAGGACAGAGCTAAAGGAGAGAGAACAGGGATCTTACTTTTCTTGGAACTTATCTCATCTGGTTATCATTGCAGATGTTCAATAGTTGGTAAATATTAAATAGGAAAAGTCCAGGCAATTCGATATTTTTTGTGAATACCAACTACCAAGTCATGAATACTACTTCATGTAGAAACTATATGGAACACTTCGGTTATTACTTTTTAGCAAAATTTATGGGGTATCTAATGAAGAGTCAAAGCATGTGGCATTATTATGGATAGCAGAAAGAAAAAAAGGGATGCCTCGTGGTAATCTTAGCAGATATCAAAAGTTAGGTACACTTAAAAATATCATTGTTTTGTGTGTGTGAATAGAACAAGTATATGCATTACATAAATAAATAAGTTCCAAAACTTTTTTGTAAATAGCAAGGTATTAGACAATTTTTTAAAAATTTTTTTATTTCAAATAGAAAATGATATGTGAAGTACTTAGAGCATCCAAAATATCTAACCATATACAGTATAGTACTACTATTTATAACAATTTAATTATTTGATTATATTTTAAATGAAATAAAAGTTTATTAAATTATAGAATGACGTGTAATGAGTATCCCGAATTTTTTTTGTTGAATATCTCAAATGACCCTTCTGACTTTTTTACATATTCTTTCTTTTTGTAATATTTTTTAATTGTTTTAATGTTGAGAACCTCTGTAATAGATTTCTATTGAGGGTGTTCTTAGGTAATTGAAAAAGTGTCGGGTGCTTAATTAAATAGTAAAAAATTTGAGGCCATTTGGTAGATAATACAAAACTTGGGTACATTTTCAAATAGCAGAAGTTGCAAAATATCTCTGAGCACTTCCGTAAGTGGTAAACGTCTTGATGACAGCTAAAGACTACAGTCGATGCATGCTACTACTTATATCGCTCGACTTTTAAAAGCATAACCCGATAAACGAAACGGGGGTTAACACATCACATCATATGATCATATCCATACCCCAAACCTTTTCTTTGAAGGAAAATAAACTCCACATCTTCACGAATCAAGTGCTCATCGTGTATTTGTTATTGACAAAAAGTTCCTGAGACATCTAAATAAAAAAGTTTAGTTACTAGCAAAAGCTGTGTGCATTATTATCATATTATGGATAACAGATATATGGGAACTTCTATGAATAGATAAAGACTTGAAGCCGAATATCAAAACTTTTGGATTCTGTTTGTGAATAGTAAAAGTATGGGCACTAAAACATAAGTAGTTTCAGCTGTTTTTTGTAAATAACAAAAGTACTAGGCACTTAAATAAATTAAAAGTTCAAATACTTCAGTAGATAGCAGAAAACGCTCTGAAGTACTTTGGTAATAGAAAATTATGGTACATTTTCAAATAGTAAAAGTTGCAGATATTTTGTTTTTGCATAGCAAAAGATCTCTCTGCATACCCGTGAGTGGTATAAGTTTGATGACAACTGAAGACTAAAACTGTTGGTACTATTTTAGATCTTTTAATGCAAACCACGAAAACAAAACGTGGGTTCACATATCACATCGAATCAATAATCCAAACCTTTTCTCGGGAGTAATTTTACAAAAACAAGTTAGCAGGAAAATAAAACTTCATATACAGTGAGAATGTTTAGGAGACCTAAGGCAAGTTTTTTTAAAAAAAAATTATTTACAACTATAATGAAATTTTTTTTCTAATACAATATATCATCTTCACCAAATACACGAGTCTAAAACTGTAAAGATAAATTTATTACGTAAATATGCTTTAATTATATCATATAAGTAGTTGAATTCAGAAGGTGAGTTAGTCAAATTCTCGCGAAAGAATTGTTACGAAGATAGAAAAACCACTAGACTAAAAACTATTTTAATTTTGGGGCCCCAAATAAAATTATACTAATCAGAGCATGAGGTGAATGTCTTTATTAATACACCGTAGACACGGCTTTGTTCATACATCATGGAATCAATTGCCCATATATATATTTGTTAGTATTCTATGAAAAATATTTCTCCTAACTAAGAAAACAAAAGTAAATTAGATTACTGACATAATTATATTAGTGTGACAAGCTTTATGTACTTGTCAATGATAGATCAATATATACAAATGTATACACAAGCTTTAAGCTTTTGATACTCACTGGTGTAGGAGTGGACTCTTTAGGGTCTGGGAACGGGGTCACGTCGGGAGCTTATGTTCTTTAGCCTCCTTTATATATAGAGGTAATGTCATTTTTGACGTGTGGAAATTTATGTCTCGTGTTCTCTTTTTTGTTTTTTCCAACTGGTTGATTTTTATTAATGGACGGGCCAAGCCCAAAATAAAAGCCGAAAGGCCCAAATACCTAAAAGAAGGCCGAAAGCCCACAACCCAGAAAACAACGAGACTCCTTAAACGGGCCTACGGCCCAACCAAACTACCCGGTCACACGGAGCCCAAACACGCGCTTGAAGAAGACCCAATGCTAGATACGTGGAAGCATCTCAACCATAAGAGCAAATGCGTCTCCACCGCCTCGACTTAACCATCTCCGCCCCGGCACAACACCGGAACCACATCACCCCCACTTACTTCCGTCGGAGCTCAGAACCTGACGAGCCTCCGCCGAAATCATAACTGTTCTTTCAACTCTATCTACCCGTCGGAGAGCATCATCACTCTTCGAGAGCTCATCCGACAAGGCCAGCGCTTCAAGCGCTTTAGCTCTAGAGCGACATGCAAGAAACCACCCGATTCACAAACTAAACCCCGAAAAAACTCCAGGACCACATCTAAAGACCTAAACCGGCAAGGAGAAGCTATGGTAGCCTTAACCTTCCAGGAACTAAAGCCGACGAAGGCGAAGCCAGAAAACTCCCACCTTGCGGAAACAAAGGCCGGCGGCGACGGATCTGTGGAAGCCTCCATCTCCCCGGGAACAACAACTGAACTCACGAGCCGACTGCCGCTTCGATTAACCGTTCTTCACCCCTCACCACGGATCCAGAGAAAACAGCATCGCCGCCGTAGGGAGCACCGTACAAGCCGATCCTTCCTTGACGCAAAACCCTAGCCCAGAGCCGTCAGCATGTCGGGGGAATCGGTAGATCGAAGCCCACAACGGAGATCCTTGACTTAACCGAAAAACGGTGAACCACCGACGCCGGCGCGCGCGCGGACGCGCCACCGGTCGTCGGGGAACACCGACGCTTTTCTCTCTCTTTTTATTTTGCTGCCTGCCGTTTTTTTCAAAAACCCGTCTCGTGTTCTCTATAACCACCATATTCACAAGAATGAAAACAAAACAAAGAATAAACCTTTTTTTTTGCCATGCATGATCTGACTTTCATATCCACTATTAAATTTTTCTTCTTGCATTCAGTTTGGCAAGGGGAGATCCACTATTTTTTAACTACTTAGTCGACTTTTTTTTTAACCACAACTTCTAGCGTTTTGTTGCTGTCATTTAATATTTACCAGATGCTCCAGTTGCATCTAAATCTTTCATTTTTTGGAGTTATGTTCCTCTCCGGAGAGTTGCACTTCTCAAAACCTATAAGGCCTACCTCAAGGTCAGTTTATGGTCCTAAATTTCCCTCGGCTCTAGTTCACTAAGTAGTACTTATTCGAGAAGTTTATGAAGTTTAAGGTGAGGAGATTTTCCGTAGAACGATGTTTCTATAAGATCGTCTATGAGTTCCTAAAGGGGGTTAGAACTCTTCTTTTTGAGTTATTGTGTGCTTTCGGGGGAATGTGTGAGTTTAGTTACTTTTTTACACATACCTTTTTTTTATCAACTCCTACACGTACCTTCTTTTCGAAGATATTAGAGCAAGATTAATGGGGGGTTCTTAGGTTGGGGTTCTTAGCGAAATATAATAAACCGTCTCTTAACTTTTAACTAAAAAAACTAAGAATCTGCTTTTAAAAATCCCCCATTAATCATGTTCTTACTCCCTATTATAGAAAAACTCGCATGCTTTTTCTCACGGGTGGGCTCATATCTCCATTTTGCACTTATGTTAGCCGCTCTTCTATCAATCATGTATCACAAGTGGAAATAGTCCATACATATGAAATGAGTCCCAACAATACATAGACTACTTCTGATTCTGAAAAGTACCTTCGAAAAGTTTTAGATGATCCTCACATCTTCAAATTGACTCTTCGGATGGGTGTCAACGCGAACGACATTAAAAATTATTTGTCATTAGAAGTTTCCAAAAGTAGAGTATAAACCGAAATAACCGTTTTTAGCAAACCGTGAATTTAATAGAAACCCACACGGTTAATCCAAAACAAGAAAGATGGGTCCTAACAATAGAGCTCGTGGGCACGTTAAAATATCTTAGCACCGTGGCTTTTTTTTTTGATCGAAATGCACCGTGGCTTAACAGCGTAAAACACTATTATCCCTACCACTGGTCCCCTAGGTGGTTCCACCGTCAGTTCCGTACAATATATGACATGTGCCACATCACTTTCAAGCTTTACTTTCCTTTTAAGAAAAACATATTATTTGTGTAATTTTATCGGTAGCCAAGCGTACTCTTTTTATGTTATACAGTGTTTTATACGGATTTATATAATTCGGGCGAATAATAGCGTTTATGCAGACATTATGCTGTCTACGCGGATGCCTAAACAAATTTTAAGCATTAATATTCAAAAAAATAAACTATTAATATTATTTTTATATTTTATTAATGTTATTATTTATATTACTTTTACTTATTGTATGTATTTATATGATTGTAGATATTAGTATAATTGTTGTAAAATATCATCTTTATATATTTTAATTGACTTTAATTTTTATAATTTAAAACTATTTATATATGTTAAACTATATACTTATACATAAAATTAGATTTAAAATATATTTATGTTCAGTTTTTTCAAAAATAACATATATATATATTAATCTTATACTTATATTTCGTGTAAAAATATATATTCGTATATATCCCGTTTAGGCGTGACGGTTAGATGCTATACAATCATTTAACGCGTAATGAACGCTTAGCGCGTTTTAGAACAATGAATTTTATTCACATCACCACTACTCCTCCCCCCCCCCCCCCCACCATTTGTGTAATTTTATCGGTAGCCAAGCGTACTCTTTTTATGTTATACAGTGTTTTATACGGATTTATATAGTTCGGGCGAATAATAGCGTTTATGCAGACATTATGCGGTCTACGCGGATGCCTAAACAAATTTTAAGCATTAATATTCAAAAAAATAAACTATTAATATTATTTTATATTTTATTAATGTTATTATTTATATTACTTTTACTTATTGTATGTATTTATATGATTGTAGATATTAGTATAATTGTTGTAAAATATCATCTTTATATATTTTAATTGACTTTAATTTTTATAATTTAAAACTATTTATATATGTTAAACTATATACTTATACATAAAATTAGATTTAAAATATATTTATGTTCAGTTTTTTCAAAAATAACATATATATATATTAATCTTATACTTATATTTCGTGTAAAAATATATATTCGTATATATCCCGTTTAGGCGTGACGGTTAGATGCTATACAATCATTTAACGCGTAATGAACGCTTAGCGCGTTTTAGAACAATGAATTTTATTCACATCACCACTACTCCTCCCCCCCCCCCCCCCCCCCCCACCATTTGTGTCGTCTTGTTTTTCTCCCAATATGTCAATATTAACGTGAGAGAGTTGAGACTGACTAGCAACGAGAGAGACGTTTATTTTTGTCAGCGAATATCTGGTAGGAAGATACTCTATTAAGATATTATTTTTGGTTTTGGTTGTGAAGATAGTAATTTTTCTTTTTTGCTTTTTTGAAAATAGTAATCTTGTGGGTCATATTTCTTTAGGTCCTCCTTGATATTAAAAATTCCACACTCAAGTACTCAACCCCTAAACTTGAAACATTGTTTCCTACATAACATAAAGCAAAATATGAGATGCATAGAGGAAGTTGAGAAAACTGAAAGCGTTCTAAAAGACGATCCCAAAATACGATTCTTTATGCATCACGGATTCACGTAAAGCATACACTGAGCCATCAATCAAATGAAAATTTCCAAAGCGAACAGATTTTAGAGTTAACGGTGCATTAAATGTCAAATGTTACATTTAGGCGTCGAGTTTTACCATTACAGGGTAAATCTGGGAATAGATGGCTTCACCGTCCAACAAAGGCGAACCGATCACCACTTTTTTTTGCCACGGTGGCCCATTTTTCTGATGTTGCTTGAAACCCCATGCAAAGACATTTTCAAGCTCAAAACCTTAGCACAATAACCGAACTATTTGGTTGTATAAACGAATAGTCATGAATGTAAATCATTTGGATGCAGCATCTAAATAAAGATGCATGTTAAATGGACAAACGAACAACTTTTTAGTACCATACACATAAAAAAAGAAAAACAAAAAGTCTTCCATTCTTTTTTCTTGGTCGAAAATCTTCCATTCATCTTTGATTCCTTCAAGTTGCTTAAAATCCCATGCAAAAAAAAAAATCTCCCTCTCACTCAATGGCCTTCTACTTCCTCATCCTCATCATCATCAAGTTCCTTATAATCCCTTCCATCATCTCAAATATCACTCTCACTCGCAGTTTCCCGTTCCGGTTTCGTTTCCACACTGAAAGAAGACATTCGATGGCCATGTACCGCCAATCATCAGAAGACCAAGCAATATTACACCAGTGCTTTCATCATTCCCGAACATGCGTTACACTTTGCATAATCTGAAGAGACTAGTACTGCAACTGGCCCGCCCATTGCTCTGCTTTTCTTGACTCCATCTCAACACCTCCCATGCCTCGTGTCAGCAGATCGCAATGGTAACTCAGCTGTCTATCCGGGTCCTGGTAAAAAATGAGAGTAAGCTATCTTCAACGAGCTCGTAGCCAGCTGAATAAGCACGAACCGCCACTACAAGAAAACATGGATTTCCCTACTGAATTTAGTGACTACATCAGCAGTCGCTAAATATACCATCTGAATACCTACTTTTTAGCTACTGATTTGCGACCAATCTAAATCCGTTACTAGTTGGTCGCTACTTTACGACTACTAAACTTAGTCCTTATTCAGTCGGTAATTTGCGACTATTTACCTACTTATACTAGGTCGCTATATTTTTGTCGGCCATCAGTCGCAAAATACCGTTACAAAACACGTGGAAATCGTTACTGAGTTTAGTACACCGGTTTTTGACGACTGGTAGCAAAATAGTAGCAAAACAGTTGGTAAATATTCTATATATAGATGAAAACCGACACATTTCATATCTCATCACCCGTGTAAGAATCATATCCTTAAAAAATTTCGAGAAAAAAAATTGTGAACAACAATGACGAGCAATTATAACAACTATATTAATTTTCGTGCTTGGATGTACAAGAGGATTGATGAAGAAACGGGAAATTTCTCTAGAGATTTTGTCGCGGGGTAGAAGAATTCATGACGTTTGCAAATAGTCAGGAATTAACGCAGAGCAATGGTGGTAAGTTCTTTTGCCCTTGTAGTATTTGCAGAAACGAAAAATTTCTCTCGGGGCAGAAAATCTTGGAACATATATATAGTAGAGGATTTATGGAAGATTATTATGTTTGGTACAACCATGGAGAAGAAATCGACATGGGATTAGGAACGAGTTATGTTGATCCGACACATTTAAGTGGTAGTGAAGAAGTTGGTAATTTAGTAGAAGATAGATATGTGGAAATGGTGAATGATGCATTTCGTGATAATTTGAATTATGATAATTATCAACAGGATGATAGTTATCAATATGTTATGATATATAGTATTGAAACATTAATTTTATGGTGTGTTTTTTTATAAAAAAAATGTATTTAGCTAACTAATCCCACCTAAACCATAAGTAACCCGCCTATACTAAACCCAAAAATTTAACTAATCCCGCGTATAAACCCAAAATTCAGTAAGAGCATCTCCAATGTATTACTCTATTTTCCACTCCAAAATAGAGTAACTCCAAAATGAAGTTAGTTTTGCTCCAATGTATTACTCCATTTCCTACTCCAAAATAGAATATTTTTAATATATTATGTTTTATGTTAATAAAAAATTAGTAATATCATCTTTCATTTATACTATTTGCAAAATAGTCCATTTTTATATGTATGATCTTTTATATTTTATATCATATATCTTTTGTATGGTGCTTATCTTTTATTTTTTATATGTATGGTCTTTTATGTTTTATATTATATATATTTTGTTACATAAAATAGTTCATTAGATGGATATTTATATAATTAAGAAATATTAACAGTAATTTTTATAATATATATAGTAAAATAATATTTACATATTTATTTATAATAATATTAATTTTATTAAAAACGAAAATATTTAAATATGGAAGATCATTTTATAAATAAAAAATTCCAACTCCATTTTGGAGTAATGAGTTGGTTTACTCCATATTTGGAGTAATCATATCTATTACTCTATTTTAGAGTGAGTTTTGGAGTGGGGTTGGAGATGATTTTACTGCAAAATGGAGTTTGGAGTGGGTTTTGGAGTAGGGTTAAAGATGCCTTAAAACCAATAATTTTTGGCCCATTTAATTAGATTTATTTACTAATCATCGGCAACCCAAATCACTCTCTAACTCTCTCGATCTCGACCTCTCACTCCGGCGATGGGTGGAAAGAGGAAGCGCAAACTCGTGGCACCGGGGTTCGTCGATTAATAAAACACCAAGACCATTACCGACTCAGTATGACTTCGTCTCTAAGGCGACGACGTCGAGTACCTCAGTCTTCGGGCGGTGAAGGTACTTCATATCCTCAACCTGGGCGGAGACGATCTCAATCTCCTCCACTTGAAGAATCTCAATCGTCTCCACTTCATGGAGCTTCATCGCCTCACAGTTCTCAAGCACAGGAGACCCAGTTGAACCTGATCTCTCGGAGGACGTGATGGATGTATTAAACTGCATGCTAGCCCAACCAGGCCGAGAGGAGTTCACAACGGTCCTGTCTCCCAAACTCGAGCCTGGTACAACATGCTATGGTTGCTCTACTTTGTGTCTGTTTTCTTTTTTATTCTTTCTGTCTGTTGTGTGAGTATTATACTAGTGTCTTCTCACTGCTTGTTTGAGTTTGAGTTTGCTGATTGAGAGTCTCTATTTTTTTCATCTTGTGTTGTAGGTTTGGTTATGACAAGTCCAGCTCGACCCGTAAGATAACCAAGATTATGAAAAAGAAGTTTAATAAGCCTTTCTATAGCTGGACCTGTGTGCCTAGAGACAGACAAGAAGGATACTTGGTTGAATTTGCGGTAACCTTCTCTATCTTTTACATTCACTTTATAGTTCTTTCTGTTGTGAAAGAAAAAAAAATATCGGCAAGTAAAGTATGCAAAATGAAACTAGGTGGAACAAAGAACACTGAAACATATATAATTATTTATTTGTATGTAATACATACTCACTAGGATCATACCTTGTCGACGGTTTAAGACCTCTCTCGGATCTTCTAACAATAGTAGGTTGGTTCGCAGCAGCTGGTGTCTCACCATGATCGTCACCATGATCACCACTACCATCTTCATGTGCGGGAGCATCTGCACTGGGTGCATTATCCTGAACCTCAACCTCAACCTCACCGTGAACCGATGTAGAAGGAGTAGCCTCTGTATCGATCAAACCCTCAAAAAACCGAGTTGGCTTTTTGGACTTGTCAATGTCCTTAATCGTTGGATCTTCCATAAACACAACATCTATGCTCCTTACGAGCTTCCTCTCAACGGGATTATAAAATCTGTACCCAAACTCATCATGACCATAACCGATGAACACACACTGCCGTGACTTCATCTCAAGCTTCGATCTATCAACCTTGGGAATATGAACAAATGCCTTACACCCAAAGACCCTCAAGTGACTGTAAGAAACATCCTTACCAGTCCAAACCCTCTCTGGAACATCACCATCCAATGGAGCACTTGGTGACAAATTCAGCACATGAACCACCGTGTTCAAAGCTTCTGCCCAGAAAGTCATCGATAAGCCTGACTGTGAGACCAAACATCTCATCCTCTCGACAATCGTCCGATTCATCCTTTCAGCCAACCCATTCAATTGTGGAGTATGAGGTGGCGTGAACTGATGCCTTATTCCATGCTCTTTGCAATAAGCATCAAATGGTCCAAGATACTCTCCACCATTATCACTGCGGATACACTTCAGCTTCTTCCCCGTTTGTCTCTCAACCAATGCTACAAAGTGCTTGAAATATCCCAACACTTGATCCTTCGTCCTCATAGGAAATACCCACGACTTCCTTGAATGATCATCAATAAAACTCACAAAATATGATGCGCCGCCAAGAGATCTTGTCTTCATTGGACCACACACATCTGAGTGTACCCAATCCAGTACCTCGGGTTTCCTAGAAGGTGCGGAAGACTTGAAAGATACCCTGTGTTGTTTTCCCGCAAAGCAATGCGAACACTTCTGTAGGTGCAAACCAGAGATTCCTGGAATCACCTCATTCTTAGACAACACAGCCATTCCCTTCTCACTCATGTGACCGAGTCTCTTATGCCATAACTCCATGGCATTATCATTCTCCGCCGCATTAACAACATCTTTGGAGACCTTAGCCTGCATTCAATAGAAAGATGAAGACTTCTCACCTCGAGCCACAATCAAAGAACCGCGAGAGAGCTTCCATTTACCACCACCGTGCAAACTGAAATAGCCCTCATCATCAAGTCTTCCCGTCGATATCAGATTCATCCTAATATCAGGAACATGCTTAACATCCTTAAGCACCAGCCTAGTACCAAGACTAGTCTCCAAGCAAACATCACCAATGCCAGCAACCTGAGCCATCGCATCATTCCCCATCTTCACAGAACCATAATTACCCGTAGTATAGGTAGAAAACAAATCCCGCTGTGATGTAGCATGAGTAGTAGCTCCACTGTCAATCACCCAACTGGTGTCCTGTCATGCGACATTAATGGCATCACCCTCAAGAAGAATGAGAAACTGATCTTCGGTGAGAGTCACCCGATCCACTTTTTCTTCTTGATTTCCTTGCTGCTTGTTTTTCAACTTCCAGCAATCCTTCTTCATGTGCCCTTTCTTATGACAGAAGTAGCACTCCATATTAGCAAATCTATTAGACTTGCTCCTGCTCCTGTTCTTGTCTCTCTTGGGATCTCTACTTGTACTTCTCCCCCTTGACTCAGTAACAAAGACATCTGAACACGAACTGCTAGCATTCGACTGCCTTCTTGCTTCCTCATTAAGAACACTGTTCTTCACTGAATCCATCGAAATAACACCTTCCGACGCGGAGTTACAAAGAGACATCCTGAAAACCTCCCAAGAGTCCGGTAAAGTACCGAGAAGCCACAGACCGTGAATCTCATCATCAAACTTGATGCCCATATCAGACAACTTGTTGAGTAATCCTTGAAACGCATTCAAGTGATCTGTCATCGGAGTCCCCTCCTGATACCTCAGCTTAATCAACTTCTTGATCATGTACATCTTGTTGTTTCCGGTCTTCCTAGCATATAACTGCTCCAACTTCTTCCACAAAGAACGAGCATCCGTCTCAGTCTCAATATGATGCAACACATTATCATCTACCCACTGCCTTATCAACCCACACACTTGGCGATGCTGCAGCTTCCACTCTTCATCCGTCTTCTTCTCAGGTTTCTGCTCCTCGAAGACTGGAACATGGAATTCTTTAACAAAGAGCAAATCCTCCATCTTGCCCTTCCATAGATGATAGTTAGCACCATTCAAGCTTATCATCCTGCTCATATTTTCCATCTTTCACACAAGCAAATAATAACCCAAAGTTATCAAAACCAAAGCTCTAAAACCAGAAGCTCTGATACCACACTGTTGGGGAAAGTCACACGGCGCAGCGGAAATACTAATGGTCGTGTTCCCCTGACCTTGTGCGAACCTGTGAGGAAAATACTTCGACGATGGCAAGATATCGAAGTTGCGATAACTAAATGAGACACACAATTTTTTACGTGGAAAACCTCCTCGATGTGAGAAGGAAAAACCACGGGACCGTAGTGCACTCAAAAATCCACTATATAAATGGTATGATTAAAACCACGTCCTCCCTGTTCAACAGCCTGAACAGAACAGAGAGTCTAGCTACAAAGAGCTATCTCCAACACAAACAACAACAACAAGAGAGCAACACAAAGCTTCAAAAACCGGCAGCAACCAAACGACCTCAGCTCACAAAGATTCCGGCTTCCAGAAACTAATCCAACCGTACAAATCCAAGATAAACAAGTCGACAATACCTCTGCCAAATTTCAGCTCAATAAGAGAAGATCTCACTGTTGGATTTACCAAACACCCAAGACTGCTCTGCTGAAGAACTATGGCGACCAGCTTCAAAAAAACCCAGACAACAGAAGATCCGACCGTTGAAATCCAAATCTCTTCGGTGAACCTCTAACCCACTGACTGAAGAAGCTTC
Source organism: Brassica napus (assembly GCF_020379485.1). NCBI lineage: Eukaryota > Viridiplantae > Streptophyta > Magnoliopsida > Brassicales > Brassicaceae > Brassica > Brassica napus. The sequence goes on along the minus strand of NC_063450.1, from coordinate 50,089,118 downwards.
CCACAAAATATCAGCCCGATCAGGATCCGTTTGACCCTCCAAATCCAGTTTTGAAATCACCTTATGAGTTTTCTCCTTCTCTCTTTTTTTCTCCTTTCTCTCTCTTTTGTTTCTTTTGTCAAAACTCCATTATTGTGTCAAATGCCAAAAGGAAACATTAATTATTTCTTAAGTTCACCCCAATTGGTCCTCTCCTTCTAGGAGGAACCCAACATGTCTTATCACGAGATTATCATATCCACGTTTAGGATTTGATGGAGTTATATTTGTCCTTTCTCCATGCACTATATCATTTTTATTTAGAAAAATAATATTTATTTTTCATAATCTTTTTCGATTATATCTTGAATATTCGATAGACAAAAAAATGAAAGATAATATAACTATCAAAAAATAAAACCAAGTAAATAAAAAATAATAGTTGACACTAGATTTTTTTTCTCATGAGCTGAACCGGTACTGAGATATTAGGGTTTTTTCGAAATAATTTACAAATTTGGAATATATCTTTTTCAAAATTATTTAATATCTCATAAATTTTACAAATAATTTATCTTTAGAAAAACATAAATTTAGAATATATCATTTATTTATATCTAAATTATAATAATATAAAATTCATTCAATTTATTTTTATCATTTTATGAAATTCAATTTATTTTTATCATTTTATGAACTAAAATTTTTATTCACTTTTTATTTTACAATTAATATATATATATATATATATATGATTTTTTTAAGTGGGACCTCTATAAAGTGATGACCCATTCAAATGTTTTATAATAATGTCTACAAACCTGACTCTGCTCACGAGTCTCGAGTTAGAACTTCGAGTTTAGCACACATAGTTTGATTCGCTACTAAGATCAATTCTGAAGCTGGACGACATATTTGAGTGTGGAGATGCGAGTTCTGCTATTTCCAAATGGCATACACACATGCTTGGGAAGCTAACCTTAGAGTTGGTTTTTTCAACCATCTATAATACCATCATCAAGCAAATTATATCACATTTTAATCATGGAAGACAACAACAGATCTTCAGAAAACTACCATTTCACTATTTTTATGCAGTGTTTTAATAATCTGTAATAAAAGAAATGTATATATGAATTCAAGAGTTACTTAAGAGTTGTCTATAAATGGCTGACAAAGAATTTTTGGAAATTGAAACATGACCAGTGGTTTCAAGAACATAACTAGCTATTAAATTAAGGAGTGTGGGACATGCTGTGCATCAGAATTAGATGAGTCAAAATGGGAATTTATTAATGATTTAATTCATTTACTTGATATTTAAGCAACAAGCTTTACAACGAAACACAAGTTTTGTGACAAGATCTAATACATTGAAACCCATTAAAATTGTGGCTTAATAAAAATTGCAGAAAAAAAAAAAAAAAAAGCAACGAGCCCGTTTATCTCAGTTGGTAGATCGCAAGGCCCACGGTGGGCGATTTATTTTACACTTTTTTTTTATTTTAACTAGGATTTCATAATGGGTTTCTTTTCCTGGGCCTAGTTCCCTTTCTCAATTCTGTATGCCCTCTTTTTAGAAAAAAACTAGTCTCACTGCACTCATCTCCACAACTACAAGGTTGGTTTTATTACAGATATATAAGTCGAAAGACGGGCATAAGAACGGACGGGAAAAGCCTAATAATAGCATTGACCCAATCTCTTCGAAAGTCCATAAAATGGGCATCTTTCTAGTTTCTATGACAATAGAATCTTCGCACACTAGATCGACACTTTCACTAATAACATACCAAACTTTGAATTTATACAGATTCGTCACGCATGATCACCATCAAACTGGGCATAATTTTGACGAGGTCGAGGTATGCTGGCCATAGCAGGGATGAAATCTCATAAGTTGTAGTTCACAGTTGTATATCTCATATATATTACATACATTTTTATAAATATTATTTTTACATATAAAATAAAATGAACAACTTAAATCGAATAAGATTAACTTAACATGAAAAACAAATGTTAGACATCAACAATGTTACATTGAACATATTTAATACAAAATATATAAACTAACACAAAAATAAAACTTTCTATAAATTTTATTCGGCATATAAAATTAAATGAACACCTAAGAATCTTTATTAACTAAAATTAAAAAATAATTCACACATCAACAATGTTGCATTAAGAAAATTTAATACAAAATAAAGTAACACAAAAGTTACATGAATATTAAAAATTAAGGTATGTTTTGTAGTTTATATTTTTGTAATATTTTAATATTATTTATAAAATATTAGGAATCTAAACTATGTATACAAATTACTCACGATACACAATGAAAATATATTGATAAAACTACTCACTATAAAATATATTGATAATATATACACTAAGTCCTGATCTATGTTACATTGAAATTAAAAATACGTCGTGGAAAGAGAATCGTATCAAAGCGCATAAGGCAAGATTCTTTGGATACGTGTTGGAATCGTGTGTATATATATATATATTACTTTATAAGACTTATGACTAAAAAATATATAATTAAATTAGAATAAAAATCACTCATTCATTTTTAATAATTTGTACCGATTAAGCTGACTTCATATTCTAATTGTGAAAATAGTAACAATTTATGTTTATTAAAAAATATTATCCAATTAACCAAATTAATTATTTGTAATGTCTCACAAATGATTGATACAATGTGTGAATATATATATGCAAAATCTCTTATAAAAAACTATTGTACATAGAGATAATTTAGAGTATTAGTTTTATTATTTTAATTTTTTTATTCTCTCTAATTTAATACTATTATTTTAGCTTTTATATAAAATAAAAGTATAAAAATAAAATTTTTGAATTTTTTAAACTAAAACTAGATTCCAAAACGGAAACGTAAGTTTTTAACGTAACTTAAAATATTATTTTGAAGCATTATGAAAACGAAATTGCAAATGTTTCTGTTTCTGATTCTAATTTAGAAACGAGAAATAGATGTCTAGTGAAGCTTATGTGCTATATAAATCATGATACAAATAAATTCATGAGTTATTCTTTCACCAACCAATAGAATTTCGTTATTTCATATTCGATACATTTTAGAAAATAAAACAAAATATTGTCAAATTATATTATGTTTTTAAAATAAAAAGGTAAAAAATAAAATAAAATAATAGTAGCTAAGAAAAAAAAAGAAATTTAAAAAATATTTTAAGATCGTCAGCAAAACACTAAACCCTAAATCATAAACCCTAAACCCTTGGATAAATCCTAAACTCTAAATCAAAAACACTACACATTAAACCCTAAAACTTAAATATTAAACCCTAAATCCTTGAGTGTTTTAATGTTTAGTTTTTTTTATTTAGAGTTTATGATTTATCCAAGGGTTTAGGATTTAGGATTTAGGGATTATGATTTAGGGTTTATGATTTATTGTTCTGTTGACGATGTTAAAAATATTTTTTTTGTAATTACTAATTTTTATTTATTATTTGTTTTACTTTTTTATTTTAAAAACATAATATAACTTACAATATTTATTTTTTTTTCTAAAAGATATTAAATATAAAATAACACATTTATATTAGTTGGTGAACATTTCATCTAGGGGGTGAACCCAATAACAAGTTTAAATTGATCAATTCTTATAACATTATTTAGTCTTTTTCACGGAGGTAACTTACCTAAACTTATTTTTGACAAAAAAAAATTAATCGACTAAAATGAAAATCTATGACATTTCTCGTTCAGAAGCTTCAATATTACTTTATTCCTTTTTCCTTTTGGCTCTGTCAACCTGGGATAATCAAAGTTTCTTTGGCAACTTAAAAAAAAATCTTTAATCCTGAGAGTTATTACATAAGATGAGAAAAATCATGACTCGCTGGCTTAGGGTTTGTGAGTACTAAGGAGGGGTAGACCAAGGGGAGACTAAATCATAGAGGGATCTAGTTTACGGCTCGTTCATTCATTTCTCTTTTCGCCAATTTTATTGTGCTTTCCCTCTATACATCTTTTTTTTTTCTTGTACAACTTATTCCTTTGTTCATATCACAGATATTCTTGGTCGGCTTTTTTAATTAGGCCTCCACAGATCTATGTTCTTTTGAAGCGAATCTTGTCAAATTTAGGAAAGGCTTTGTGAGGTTTCTGTATTTTCCCAGATTTTTTGGGAAGTTATATCACCTTGACTTTTTAGTTCATAGCTAATCTACTCTTTATATTCAAGTGAGTTCATTTTCTTTCTGAAAGAAACTAATTTTTCACTTTCTAAAAAAACGTACATCAGATTTAGGGTTTCTTATGGATACTGATTAATCTTGGCAGGAAGATGGTGAGAGGAAAGATCGAGATCAAAAGAATCGAGAACGTGACGAGCAGACAAGTCACGTTCTCCAAGCGTAGGAAAGGTCTCTTGAAGAAAGCTCACGAGCTTTCAGTTCTATGCGATGCTCAAGTCGCAGCCATTGTATTTTCTCAAAAAGGAAGATTATATGATTTCGCAAGCTCCGAGTAAGTATATATCTCATTTGCTAAACTTCTAATCCAATAATCATTAATCATTTATGATGCTTAGCTCTTGCTTAATTACTTCGGTTTGTTTCTTTAGTCAGTAATGTGCAATGCTATTAGTTTTCTCTCTCTCTTTTACAAGATCGTGCTAGAAATTTCTAGATATTTGCAGCTGTTAATTTAATTTTCCCTTCAAGCATTCTCTTTCAAAGTGCTTTGTTTATCTTTAGTCAGACAAGTACTTCTTTTTGAAGTACCATGGAACCTCTCGTTTAATGAAATAACACCTAGTCAAATTAAGTGACTAAATTAAATGTGTATGCTCAAGTTTTCTTCTTCAAGCACGAGCAAGTGATTTAGGGTTTTCCCCAAAAAGAGTTCTTGAACTTTGAACCTAGTATACCTTGGAACTCATGCTGAAACCACTTGACACGTTATTGTAATTATAAAAGAATCTCGGTGATAAACTGGTCATGCCATAGAAAGAAATACATTAAAAGTACAATTCTGCCGTTTTAAGAATAGGAAACGACATGAGGTATGAGACACTATCATGTGGTTTTGTGCCATAGTCTCGAACTTTAGTCCTATAGGTATAGTTGTAAGGATTCTTGAGTGTGTTGCTCTTTTAGAGGTAAATGAATTTCTTACACCAAATCCAAACTAACTGAAAGATCTTAAATTGTGATATGTGTCCCAGTGACCTAGTGTGCAATAATGATTATCAAACCAGAACACTGATCATTAATTATGCCAAACTATAGTATGATATTGTAGCATTTTGGTTAACCGTACTACTACTAATGATCTTCGTCCCCTCTATTAGCAATTGCCAATAATTACATTTGAGTTAGCTTAGATAAGCAACCGAAAATTTTGTAATAACAATGTTCGTTTCATTTTTAGTTTCGAGTTTGCTAATTGATTTGACCATTTAAAGGAAAAGAAAAATGTTAGAACAAACATGTCTCAAAACGTGTATTTAATTTACTAGGACAGATGACTTGAGGCATGACGAGCATTCAGATTAGAACATATGTCTCCAAAAACATGAATTTTGCATGTGTAAATTCTCTTGTTGATCATGATAATGTTTTCGGGATTAATTATATATGGTAATAAATAATAGCGAAGAGGTTCTTGCAAAATTTATACAGCATGCAGAAGATGATGGAGAGATATGATATACATAGGAGCGAGTATTTTGGGGCAGAGAGACTACAAAAACAGCAATTTGTGCAGGAGGTCAAGAACGAAATGGCGAAAACGTTAGACCAGATTGAACTTCTTCAACTTCATTGCCGGTAAGTTTCTGATCTTTAAATAAATAATGTGTACATATGTATCCTTGATATGCATTATATGATAGAATACACACTCCGATAACATCTTAAGGAAACTGATGGGGCAAGATTTGGATTCGTGTTCAGTGGAGGAACTCAAGGAGATAACTATCAAACTTGAGAAAAGCCTCACTATTGTAAGATCAAGAAAGGTATGATTCTCAGGATTACAATCGTTATATATGTTGTCATAATGTGTTGAACAAAAATGTGAGACGTTGAAATTGAAATCATGAGCTTATTCCGGATTCTATAATCTTAGCAGGCTAAGTTAAATGAAGATACGATAGAGAAACTAAAAGCAGAGGTAAATATTACTAATTAGTTTAATTGTATCGTAATCAACTAGCTCGTGTTTTCATTTTATTCATACATGTTATTTCTAATTCTCCTTGTGAATAATTTGGTCACTTTACTCCATTAGATTTCAGGAGAGAAAGAAGTCTTGAACGAGACAAGTAGTCTACAACAAATGGTACACATAAACATATACATAATCCAAGGATATGCATTACTTCATTAATGCACAAGCATAAACTTTAAATTCGGACCTTATAGTTTTCCTCTCTTAAATATTGAATTTCTCTTTTGTCAAAAAAAAAAAATAAAAAATATTGAATTTCTTCTTCCATGTAATTTAGGAATACATGTTATCATTTCAGTTTGAAGAACCAACCTTGTGGATGCACTCGAGGAGTCTAGAGAGTGAGATGAGTGGACCATCATGTGGTTATGGAAACATGAACATATCGGATGTCAAAACTGAGTTGTCCATCGGATTGCCTGAAAGTCGTGAGTGAGTGAGTGCACCTTTCGAAAGTTTTTTTTTTTTTTTGTCAAGTCACCTTTGGAAAGTCTAGTGTGATGATTTATTCGTGTACCTTAATCAACTTGTTCTTGTTTTCATATTATCCTGACATGTATATTTCAAATTCTGGATGTTGAATCGATTCTGTATGCATAGATTCAAAAGAAAAGTAGTGTATAAGAATTATCTACTATATTGTTCTTTCTTCCTTTGTTTTTCTTACTTGGCTGAAAATTCGAATCTTTTGTTATATAATAGTGTTATAATATATAACTAGATTTTGATCCGCGCAGACGCGCGGGTGTATATTTTGAAAAATATGTTGATATTTGTTTTCCATGTAATTATTAGGGTTTTACAAAATGAATCCAAGGAACAGAACCGATACCGATCCGAAAATATAGTACCAAACCCTAACATAAATTGATTAAATATTTGAATTATTCAAAATTTTGTTATTTAGAGAACCAAATCTGATCCGAACCGAAGTATTCGGGTACCCGAATTTATCTAAAAATAGATTTATATACATATATATTAATTATTATTAGATTTAACGTATATTAAACATTAAGAATGATACTTTTAAATTGGTTTAAATACTTGAAAATATATATATAGATAGTCAAAAGTAAATATCTGCAATAGTTAAAGTATACTCAAATCACCAAAAATACTTAAAATAATTATTGATTATGTATCCAAAATTTTAAATCAAGCCAATTGATATGTTAAGCTTAGGTATTCTGACATATGTTATTTAAATTTATAGGTAATATATTATTTTATTTATAGATTTTGAGAAATTTAAAATAGATAATGATTTAAAACGTTTAAAATAATTTAAATGGGTTATCCAAACGCGAACCAAACACTCAAAGATCTGAATCAAACTCAAACCAAAATTTAGAAATATCCTAACAGGGCTTAAATCTTTGACCCCGAAAACCCGAAACACAAACCGATCAGAACCAAACCCGTATGGGTACCCGAAATCCCATCCCTAGTCATTATTATATATCGTATATTGTCATCATATAATTAATCGTATTTTATACGTACCATCATATAAGTAATCATATAATTAATAGTATTTTATACGTACCATCATATAAATAATTACATATATTATATTTTTAAAACTTAATATGAAATATAAAAACCATAATTTGAGTTGGTATTTCAAATTGGGCTTTGTATTGTATTTTATTATATATATTGACAACATTTTTTTTATAATGGTTATTGAAAATTTTTTTTAGTAAAAATCTATTTTTGAATATATGTATTATTTTTAATCAATTTTTGATATAAATTAACTTTAAATTATTATTTTGATTTGAAATATGTGTTTAAAGTTTAAATTTTGTTTTCTGGTTAGTTTAGAAAAAAAAAGTTTTAGACAATTAGATTGGCTCATTTTCGTATATTTTAAAACTGGTCCAAATAGATAGTTTCTTATAATATGATGAACTTTTAATTTTTATTAATAACATAAGCCTATTATTTTTTTTCTTAGTAATACTATCCTTGTTTCCAAACAAAATTAATTTTTTTTTAAAAGACTACAATCCATGTTTCCAAACACTCCAAATTTTTTTAATAGTCCTATTTAAATCTCCAAACACTCCAATTTTGTACTTGAGTTTTAATAATATAGATATTATTTGCGTTGATTTTTAATACTAATAATAATATCGATAGCTAGAAAGACAGATAACAATGCTTTCGTACTGAAGTCCTGCACTTTCTTTTTGGATTTTTCAAGTTTTGAACTTTACAAATTCAAAGAAGTTAAGGTAGTAACCTTTGTTTCATGGGAACAGTGATAGCCTGATAGGTAGTTACAAACATGGCCACATGTTCCAAACGTTTTTGTATGCGTAAAAGAATCGCAGAGCTTCAGTATCTTTGAATTTACTAGGACTTGTCAATGTTTACTATTCTTTGCTCAAGAGTCATAGCCTCAACTTCTCTTTTTTTTCTTTCATCGGCTCAACCTTGCTCTTAACCATTTCTTTTTACTATTTTATTTATATTTTATACACACTTTTTCTTAATAATCAAAGAATCTCATGCCAAATCTCATACTAATCCCCGTAATCTAATGACGACGTATGGAACAATGGTCTACATACTCATATATTAACTCGATATCTATATAGGTTAACATCCCTTAGTTACATAATAGTATGAAAAAATCTTTGCACACACTTTATATTTAAATATTTCCATATTGAGACGCTAATATAGATTGATTAAGTATGAGATTGGTTGCTATAAGTGAGTCTGCCTTAGTTTTTGTGGCATATATATATTACATGATTCTTGTCTCGTTTGTCCTTTTTATCAAATAGTAATATATTTTTATGACATAAACCCCATACTTAAACAGCGAGGACCCCCTTTCAGCCTCATTAATTGAGGATGGAGTAATGTCCTTTTCTAAGAAAAAAACAGATCTATTTGAGATCATATATGCCCCCAGTTTATAGTGTGCTTAGGTAAGAGATCAATCTCTCTTTTCTCCACCTAATAATGCCAGAGACAAAAAAATGAAAAGTATGCACATGTTTTAGTGGATCAATAAGAGGATTTTAATTGGAACTACTATTTGCGACAAAAACACATGTCTAATGGTGTCCTTTATAGTTCAGGCATTGTTGGGTCCTTCAGTATCCTACTCATCACTCTCTCCTCTATCTCCCGTAGCAATTAAGGAGATAATACTTAGCACATCAAACACACAGACACACACAAACAAATTTAGTCGTCCCCACCTTAATTTGTAGCAGCCCTTCTTAGTTGTTAGTACTTCTTTGTCCCCCGGTTTAGCTCAAGTGTATTAGAAACTACTATATAGTAAAAGATGGCTCTAGTTTATGAAAGGGAAATGGGAATGGACACTACCATTTGCACCTTGAGCCCGACCATGCTCTTCTCTCCTCTCTAATTCATCAGTTTCTTCTTTTGCAAACCCCATGAGCGGGCTCCTTCACTTAGCCATGACGATCCAAACTCAGATAATTAAACTAGAATTCTTTGCAATCAAAGCATGAATTTACTCTTTAAAGGAAATGAGTCCTTTAAGTTATATGGCTTATAACAGTTAAGTATGTAGAATTCTTTAAGTTCATCCAGGAAAGCAAAAAAAAAAGCACTTATTCTTTTTGCACTCTTGTTATTAATTTACATACAACTTTTGTCATCAGGTGTAAGTAATTTTAAAAGTAGACACTCAAATAGAAGTTTTTTTTGTTTGGTTCGTGCACGGAATGTAAAGTAAATGTTGGCCTCCTGATTCTATGAAACTTTCTTATCTTTGAGTCCCGTTTTTATTACTTTCCCATCGTTTCTTTTGCCCATTGTTTTTCCTATTTATATAAGTTGTCACGAGAATCACGACTTGTTAAAAAGAAAGTTGGGTTCTAATTATAGAATATGCATGGCCAATCCACCTCAAAAGACAGAAACATTGATTTAACATGTAGCGAATAGCTTTTGCACTACATTTCTACAGCCAAGCAGACACAAAATTAAATAACAATGTGGAACAAACACTTCTCATATAAAGCCAAGGAACCTTGGGAAGCTCTTACGTCCTGCCAACCATAAAAACAAACCTCCACCTAAAGGATCCACAGTGTTTTGTTTTGTAAATATTCTCTCCGTTTCTAAATGTAATTAGTTTTAGCAAAAAATGTTTGTTTCACAATATAATTAGTTTACATATTTCAATGCATCTTTTTCATTTATTGGATATTGTGTGACCAATGAAATAATATTAGATTTTTAATAATTGGTTGAATTAATTGGTTAAATAATATATTCTTTTAAATAATAAATTTCTAAATATTCGTGTTTTTAAGTAAAACTACTTACAATTAAAAACAGAGAGAGTATTATCTTAGTTATATTAATCACTCCAGTTCCCCATATACAGACAATCTTGTATTTTGTCTGAACACGACTAGGCGGTCTAAATTATAATCACGTCAATTTGATCTACCATGAGTTATACAACTTATACTTATATTTAAAGAGATCCGTTTAGCTTTATAAGCCGTTTCAAATGGATGTACAAAAACTGAAGATATATGAGTATTATTTTTCATACAAATATTATTAATCAAAATAAACTAAAAATAGTTATTCTAGAGAATTTTTATTCGTATTGCTCCAATAGTTTTATATCACGAGATTTAAGATTGAGACGTTTATTTTATTTTTTTGACGAGCCGTTTATGAATATTTATGGTGGAGTTAGGATTGTATTGTATTGTATTAAAAAAGACAAATATGAATGAAAGTAAGTTTGTGTTAAAAAAAGTTAGGATATCTTCATTGGTGAATTATATTAATATTTAATTATTATTTTTTGAAAAATTAAGAGATTTATGTCAGAATTTTTCATTTGAGAAATTTCCACATAGAAAAATTAATATTGATATAATTAGTGAGAAATTCACCAACGTAGATGATTTTTTCACTATATGTTATGGATTCTCTATTAAACCATCGTTGTATTTTCAAGTGTTGTAAAATTAAATTCTCTCAATAAAATAAATAATGTTCGAGTCGATAAAAAAATTAAGACGATAATATATAATTTTTTGTAAAGCTTTATTTTAAAATCTATCTTATCAAAGTACATACGACGAATTCTCTTCTTCCAAAGAAACTTATTAAGTATTATAAAACAAAAATTGAAGCAGTATTATACGACTTAAATGCTTGCTTATTATATAAAGACTCCAAGGACCCTTGGATCCCGTATTGCCTAGCAAGACTCACTTACTCATCAACGAAAGATTTATCAAAAATGGTGAGCTGCGTAACAACATCTCCACAGGAAGAAGACACACCAAAACTAGACCTTGGTAACATTCAGAGACCACCAATCTTCAACCCTTCAATGCTTAACCTCCAAGCCACTATCCCAAACCAATTCATTTGGCCTGACGATGAAAAACCTTGCACCGAAGCTCCCGAGCTTGACGTTCCCCTCATCGATCTCCAAAACTTTCTCTCTGCTTCCTCTTCTCCCTCCGCCACTTTAGAAGCTTCTAGGCTCATCTCCGAGGCATGTAGCAAGCACGGCTTCTTCCTAGTGGTCAATCACGGCATCAGCGAAGAGCTTATATCAGATGCTCATGAATGCATGGCCCGCTTCTTCGATATGCCTCCCTCCGAGAAACAAAAGGTTCAGAGAAAACCCGGCGAGAGTTGTGGCTACGCAAGCAGTTTCACCGGCCGCTTCTCCACCAAGCTTCCATGGAAGGAAACCCTTTCTTTCCGGTTCTGCGACGACAAGAACAGCCCAAACACTGTTCAAGATTACTTCTGCGATGCGTTGGGACATGAGCTTGAGCCACTTGGGTAAAAGTTAAAACATAGCAATAAACTATAATAGAGAAAGAAAACAAAAACATCTAACCTTTAACATGTCTTCTGTCCTTTCCTCCTCTGCTTTTTCGTCCTTTAAAAGAAAGTTAAAAACAGAGCAAAAACCCGGTTTATTCTATACCAAACCGTTAACAACCACTGTACCGTGACATTAGAAGACTTATGTTATTATTTGGTTTGTGTTTACAGGAAGGTGTATCAAGAGTACTGTGAGGCAATGAGTTCCTTGTCACTGAAGATCATGGAGCTTCTAGGGCTAAGTTTAGGCGTATCTCGAGACTACTTTAGAGAGTTTTTCGAAGAAAATGATTCGATTATGAGACTGAACTACTACCCTCCATGTCAAAAACCAGATCTTACATTAGGAACAGGACCTCATTGTGATCCAACTTCTCTCACCATCCTTCACCAAGACAATGTTAATGGTCTTCAAGTCTTTGTCGAAAATCAATGGCGCTCCATTAGTCCCAACCCCAAGGCCTTTGTGGTCAATATAGGCGACACTTTCATGGTAACCATCTAAACAAAAAATAAATATTTATTGGTTAGATATATATTAACATTGGCTAGGTATCGGTATATACCAAATCTCGTTTTGTAGGCTCTATCGAACAATAGATACATGAGCTGCTTGCACCGGGCGGTGGTGAACAGCCAGAGCGAGAGGAAATCACTTGCCTTCTTCTTGTGTCCGAATAAAGACAGAGTAGTGAAGCCACCAAGAGAGCTTTTGGACAGCAACGCACCAAGGAGATACCCTGACTTCACTTGGTCTATGTTGCTTGAGTTCACCCAGAAACACTATAGAGCAGACATGAACACTCTCCAGGCCTTCTCAGATTGGCTTATACCAAGAAGCCCATCAAATAAATAAAATAACATATCTGTCGTTGCTTTGTTAGTTACTATGTTCTTTATATGGTAAGAGATCAATAACACAGTTTAGCACTTCATTTATTTTATTGATTACATACGACTACTAGACAAATCAAGAAGATATAAGATCAACCTATCAAGATTATAACGAAGATATATATAGGGAGATAGGAACATTTTGGGTCTAATAGCAGTTTTAGGGAAGCATGAAGGAGAACTGATACAGAAACAGTGAACACATCAATGCCTATGTGCACCATGCATCATCTGGGAGCTTCATCAGAAGAAATTAAAACATATGGGCCACCATTACGTAAGAATGATTTCTTTCTCACAGCCATAAGACCCCCAACTCCGAAGTGATAGTTGGATTTGTTCTGTAGCTCAAAGTAATCACATGAATTTGCTTTCATCTATTAATTAAATATTCCATGCAAAAATGATACAACTCTAGTTTGTAATTGCTTACAGTGAGAAAACTTCAATATATATAAACACTAGGGTAAACCCGCCCTACGGGCGGACGGAGGAGTAAAATTATATTACAAATTTATTTTAAATTTTATTTTAATTTTAACTTCAAATAGAATTAAGGATCATATTTTTTTACATCAATTTCGCCTAAGTATTTTGTTCTTTATTTTAAAAGTTATAAACTTGTCTAGTTATAATAATTTTTTAAAATATAATTATTTATTTTCTCTCAGTGTTTATTTTAGTTTAAATATACCAATAAGTTACATAGATATTTAAATTTGCAACTAGAGTTAATAGAGTTATTTTCTCTTAGGTATATATTTGTTTCATGTATTAATTTTTTTTCTTCTTTCCACATTTCTTCTAAAACTAATGATTATGCAGTATAAAGAAAAACTTATTCATTATAATTAAAAATATTTTAAGACAGATAAATAGATAATATGAAACTCTCATTACCACTTATACATATACATGTTTATTAGAATCTTATACATTATTATATATGAAAAAGAATTTACCCATTATAATTTGATTAGAATTTTTGAAATAAATATTACTGACTAACTTATAAAATATAATTCTTACAATAATTTTATTATACATAATTAGATTATTGTATATTGATTGTACTTTATTATTGAATAAAATTATTTCTTGTAAATTAATGTCTACTAATTTGCAACCCTTAAAAAAATTGTAATTTTATTAGGAGATCCCCAAGCTGGTAATTTTCTCTAACTTAAGAACATAAAAAAACGAAAGTCAATAGCTTAAAACCCTTGTAGCCAAACCAGTTTCCCACACATTAGCTACTGTGTTGTTGAAAAAATTTCATTTAATATCGAGTACAATGTAGAGCTGCAATGTGATATAACCTACAATGTGATGTACATGTTATTGCAAAATGTGGCACGCTATGGAATCCACAGTATCACCTCTTCATCCCAGTCTCTCTATTCCTTTGTTAAATCAATTTTAAGAAATTTAGAAAATCAGCACAACAAACCTGAATATATTGTTGCATACGTTAACCTTCTCCATGAATGAAGAGTTTTGTTACTAAACTCATGTATAGCATGGGACTAGGAGCAGTAAATAAGAGAAAATATAATAGAATAGAGAATTGCAAGAATCATATTCATCAATGTTCATTGATCTCTAGATTCAGGTGTCACTTTATTAAACATAAGAGAACACTTACCCTTCCAACAATCTAAAACTGACTATTTAGTTTGATTTCACTGATGCTCACTGTCTTGTCACTCCTTGCATTGATTTGCGACTTCTCTTGGTTATAGTGTATATATTGAGATTTGCTTTGAGGTTTAAGCATTCAAGAAAGCTGAGAAAAGAGATACTATAAATTGCAGGGCCAACCAAAAAAAATATTATATGATGAATGAGGGATGTACTTATTATCACTCTGAAGAGAATCACTTTGAACTAACTGAAGAGGCTAATTCATGCAACATGTCAAGTAAAAGAGAACTTATGAGTTTATATTCGCTTTAGCTGAAAGTCTCCTAAAGATCTCGTGCAACAAATTCACATTACCATGAATTCTCTGCAACACAATATAAATAGGTCAATTATCAACAACTGTTGGGAAATTAATAAAGGCCGAAGTAGTGGACTTTATATATATCCAAAGTAATTTATTCTATGACAAAAGAACTTTAGAACAAACTAAAAGATATACAAAAATATTTTCTAAACTGAAATCAAGAGTAATTATTTGTAGAAATCGACTGAGAGGAAGTTCCAGACCTATGAGAGAGATGCTCCAAATCCGTTCATATTTGAACTGGATTTTGAATTGTGAGAGAAGGTTCTTCGATTTCTTGTTTACTTCGTTGGATTAAGCAACATGACCTGTTAGTGAGGTGCAGGTCTAGATGGATGCTCGCTTTCTCTTTAAGATCGTGATGAGAAGCGGTGGATCCGGCGAGCTACGGGGAGCGGGTCACCACACAGAAGCGGGAGCCAGCGTTGCTCCTTCCAGGTGAGGATCCCGTTTGAGGACAGTGGGGAAGGTGTGTAGGATTTTCGGTTTCGGGATTTTGCGGAGTGAAGTCGCTCAGTGCTCCGTCGCGGTTCGTAGATTTGACGGTGAGTTAAGAAGGTTAGTGCTGGTCGCTTTCCCCGATGTTCTTTTCACATCTAAGGTGATGTTGACGGTGTTCTAAGACCATCATTAACACAGGGTTCTTAGTGCATGGTTCTTAGCAGAATATAAGATCCCGACTCTTAACTTTTAACTGAAAAAGTTAAGAGTCGGCTCTTAAATCTCTTATTTAAGAGCCGACTCTTAGCATTTTCAGTTAAAAATTAAGAGTCAGATTCTTATATTCCGCTAAGAGCCCCGTCGTAAGAACCCCCGTTAATGATGCTCTAAAGGAAGAAGTTCAGGCGCCCGCGCCTCCGTAGAACAAAGAGGAGAGACGCGTCATTAGAATTAGGGCTAACGACAATGGCCATCGGGCTGCATACAACTATAAGCCCATCAGATTACAGAATAAATGAAGTGATGCGTTTTGTGGAAGCGGGACACGTGTCGACCTGAGAAAGCTCAACTTATCTATGCGGCATCTTATGCGGCATCCTATGCGGCTTGGATTAATATCTAAGAAATAAACACTATACACCGATGTCACATGTAACATGATGTTTATTTAGGCTCTTTGCTAAACAGAACAAATGGGATCAGCTTTTACATGTGATTATCGTTAGCAAATTAACAATCTTGGATAGATCCAATATTTTAATTTCAATCTTTTCACCATCTGATCTTTTAAAACATTGAGCAGATATCTAAGAAAAGTAACTTTCACATCAATTCAAATCAGGTCCATCATACAGGTTACTTAAAAACATAATACATGTTTTTGTACATTTTACAATATCATATCAGCTTAATTTGCTAAGACAGATCCTTCACACCACAGGAGATCATCGCTAAGACAATCACAGCTATCAAGGAATGGGAAGCAGCTCAGCAGAAGAAACCACCGCCAAGTACATCTCTATGTCGCCCTCCTCTGATTTGCGACTGCCCCGACTCGACTGTCCTCTGCTACACCGACGCTGCGTGGAAATCAGACACAAAGAACGCCGGACTTGCGTGGATCTTCACTGATCTAGCGACCCAGGAGATCAATCGGAACTCGGCGACACAAGACTCTGTCTCCTCCGCACTGATGGCAGAAGCCCTAGCTATACGAGGTGCTCTCTTACATGCAACCTCCCTCCACTACACCAATATCTGGATCCGTTCAGACTCCAAGTGCTTATCCAAGCAACCAACTCGAGAAGACAATCGGTAGTGGGGCTGCTGATACTCTGGCCAAGGTCCGTTTGTCTACCCTCCTATCAAACTTGGGGATTTAAGGCTTCCTCTGTCTAATATTAATCTTTGGTTGTTCAAAAAAAACCCAGCTTAATATGCATAAACTCTATAAATTAAAGAGAACGTGACGCTGCTCAAGAGAAGTTTCTCCATAACAGAAACTGAAAAGAACAAAACTAAAGGCAAAAATCAGATAAAATAAAATTAAAAATGGAAAAAAAGCAAAGAGAATGCTATTTCAATTGATCTGAAAAAAAAAAACAATGCTATTTCAATTATTCAAAGTAGAGAAGATCCATGTTGCTCTATCTATTCAAATCCATTCACTTAATGGACTAGCTTTCCTATGCTTTGTCTTCTTCTCCAACTCACCCTCATTCTTTTAAGAGAAATAAAAGAAAATCTTGTATATATATAATGTTTGATTGAAATGGACGCATTATCCTGATTGGATTCTTATAAATTTCAATGTCTCAGAATATTATATAATGTTTGTTTGTTATATGGCTAAAGAAACTCTTGTATATAAGAGCTACAGTGTAAGCTACTGTAAACAGTAAAGTATAATTAGAAAATTGTATTTACAGAAGAACTTGTGAAGAAAACTATACATGTAATTCACATGAACGAACACAAAGATATGTTTTCACATTTGCATTTGATCATAGAACCTTTTAGAATCCGCTATATATATGACGATTAATCTTCAAGAATGATGGATTGGGAAGGTGTAAGATCGTTTCTAGATGATAATCTATTGACAATTGAAATACCTAAAATGGGATAACTCATAACTATGTGTCCGAATCTCTATAAACATTGTAAAGTGTATAGGACCCCATACGCACGAAGAAAATGATACACGACTTTTAAGTGGATTCGCACAAAGGAATTACCCGCCTTTTTGGGTGGACGTATCGCTAATGCATGGGCTTTTAGTAATATGAGAATCCACTTATATTTTATAAGGCTGGTGGCCCAACCGTCCGTTTTAAATCTGAACCTATCCGTTTATGTAGCTGCTCATTGGGATACATTCTCTCCGACATGTGCCAACGTAATACGACTACATGCAATTATTTTGAAACTATAGCTGGAAAAATCTTATAGTATTTAATTTTTAGATTAACAAAGAAATTTATATAAAACTAACACAAAATAATAAATGGAATAGTCTACTACCGATTGGTTAATAGCAACCTAGTTAAGTTATAAAAACTAGTTAGGAATTAAGGTTTATATGTGTGTCTGCTTTCACATTAGTCCTTAATTTATAGAACCTTCTGGAATCATATATATGAATATGATGACTGTCACCCAAAAATCAATGATTTGATTGGTAAGCGATCGTCCTTTATTGATAATCTATTGACTACTGAACCACAAAAAAGATCGGATCATTTCATATATATCTGAATCTCTGGGACATGCACCAACACATTGAGAAGTACATGCATGATCTTACGTGAAGATGTGTTTGGCTACAAATCAGTTTCGTATAATTTAAGAGGTTAAATTTAACCCCCACAAGAACCGGGACCGGATCTAGACACAGTCCAATAAAACATTGGTCTTGGTTTTAGAAGTTTTTACATAAGTACCGGTTTCCAAATTATGAAAAAAATATTTTTTTAACTAAAATTTTAAGAAATGTTTCAAACCACCCTTCCAAATCTCATATCCAGCACTGACACAAACACACACAAATAAAATAAAACACTTCTGAGTTCTAAAGCTAAAAAAATATGTTACACATATTAGCTAGGCTTTCTCAGATTTGATCTTAATTGTTGTGGTTCACCAATAGATCCTTGTACAAACTTAATCCTCTATCAAAATAGTCAATTGGAAATATATATAAAAATTATCAATTTTAATAGCTTACTAGATTTTGACCCGCACGTCCGCGCAAATATATTTTTCAAAAATATGTTGCTATTTGTTTTTATATCACTATTTAGGATTGGGCAAACAACTCGAATCCGAAGAACCGAACCGATTTCGATCCAAAAAAGTAGTACTCAACTCGAATCAAAATTAATTAAATATCTGAATTATTCAGAATTTTGGTATTTAGAGAACCGAAACCTTATTCGATCCGAACCAAAGTATTTCAGATATTTGGATGTATCTGAAATAGATTTATATAATTATATATATTAATTATTTTTAGATTTAATGTACATAAAAACATCCATATATATGATACTTTTAAGTTGGTTTAAATACTTAAAAATATATACAAATAGTCAAAAATAAATATCTAAAATAGTTAAAGTATACTCAAAACACCAGAAATACTTAAAATAATTATTGATTCTCTGTCCAAATATTTAAACCAAACCAATTTATATGTTAAGTTTAGACACTCTAACATACGTTATTCAAATTTATATGTAATATATTATTTTTTTTTTAGATTTTGGGAAATTTAGAGTATATAATGAATTTTAAAAAATTAAAAAATGTTTAAATGGGTTATTCTAATCCAAATCAAACCCGCAAAGATATGAACCGAACCCAGACCGAAATTTAGAAATATCCAAATGGGGCTGAAATATTTGATCCCAAAAACCCGAAACCCAAACAGACCCGTCCCAAACCCGAATGAGTACCCGAACGGGTACCCGAACGCCCACCCTTAGTCACTATTATATATCATATATGTGTCATCATATAACTAATCGTATTTTATAAGTATCATCGTACAAGTAACCATATAATTATTAGTATTTTATACGTACCATCATATAATTAATCACATATATTATACTTTTAAAATTTTATGTGAAATATAAAAATCATAATTTAAGTTGGTGTTTGAAATTAAGCTTTGTATTGTATTTTTATTATATATATTGAAAAAAATTATAATGGTTATTTGAAAATATTTTAGTAAAAATCAATTTTTAAATATATGTATATTTTTGAATAAATTTTTGATATAAATCAGTTTTAAATTATTATTTTGATTTGAACTATGTATATCAAGTAACATAAGCTCATTACTTTTTAATATAACATAACTGACTTCCAATTTTTCTTAATAAGATAAGCCCATTACTTTTTTTTTTCTTAATATACTACTATTAATGTTTCCAAACAACATGGTTGATATTTTTTTTATTTTTTTATCTATGTTGCCAAACAAAAACTTAAAGTACTTCTACTTTAATAAGATAGATTTGTTAATGTAGTCATATTTGTAAATGTAAATGTTATATTTGTGCTTAATTTTATATCTTAGCATTGTAGTGTAAAATGTATCACCGATATTAGGTATTATATAAACAAATCTAACATTTATATAATAAGATCCATGTCTAAGATATATAGCGAACAAATTTTTAAAATAAATAGTACGAAAATAGACAATTGTGTATTAGCATGCTAATTATAAATGAAACATTGGCTATAATATTTGTAAGAAAATAAAATGATTGTTAAGCTTCTATCAAATTTGGAACATATACAAATTAATATTTAAATCTGTAAGAAAATAAAATGAAAATATAAATTTGATGTAACTGATAAGAAATTATAAATGAGTTTAAATTTGTGTACATTTAAACCACGACCTTGCGGATGTTTGTTTTTATTTTTGTAAATAAATATTTATTTTTTATAAATGATCATATGTATTTTCAAATTGTACATGTGTTAAATAATTATTTAATAACATTTATAAGCATAATAATTTTATAGTTTATATATATTTTTAATTTTTTTATCTTGTAAACCATCAATTGTATTACCACCATTTTTAGAATATGATCCGTGCATCTATACAAATGTTTTATTTTGATTTTTTGTGGATCAAAATATTATGAAAATGTCTAATAAATTATTTTATATACATGGTAAGTTTGTAAATAATTATAATGGTGAAGAAGAATTTGTTCAAAAAAAAAAAGAAGAGTAACGTGAATTGTGTGGGAAAATGAGACAAAATGCAACTTATATTGTTACATAAAATAATATTTTGTATATATTATTGATATTCATTAATGTTTATAATATTAATATGACATAGATAAGTTAAAATATTTATATTGAATTGATTGTGAATTTAATTTAGGAAATGTTTTATTAATTTTAAAAAAGACATGGAAAGCATATAATTATAAAATTAGGAGTAGTTATTACTTTATTAATTTTGATTTTGGAAAAGACAAAGATTACTCAAAAATATATTCATTTAATTATTTCAGTGGAATTAAACTGTAAATATTGTGCAAGTTTAAGGGTTAATCTTAATTTGTACTTCTCTTTTAATAAATTAGATTAATTATTTCAGTGGCACTAAGCTGTATATATTGTGCAAGTTTAAGAGTTAGTCTTAATTTGTATTTCTCTTTTAATAGATTAGAATAATTATTATTGTTAATTTTCTTATGAAATGTTAAATGCAATACTGTAATTTTCATTTTTTAAAAATGTATAAATGCCATCAAAACTCTTCGACTCTAGCTTGTATTTTGAAGTGATATAAGATGGAACTGAATCATTGATGTTTGTATCTTTTTATTGTTGTTATTAGTTTGTCTGGCTGTGCGGGTTATAAAGAATATGGGTTTTAAACTTTTAA
Source organism: Brassica napus (assembly GCF_020379485.1). Classification (NCBI taxonomy): domain Eukaryota; kingdom Viridiplantae; phylum Streptophyta; class Magnoliopsida; order Brassicales; family Brassicaceae; genus Brassica; species Brassica napus. The sequence continues at coordinate 50,067,765 of NC_063450.1, read as the reverse complement.
TTAGTATATCACTAAAAGATGGTTAAATTAAATGTCGGAGACAATCTTTATTGGGACAGAGTCTGATTTGATGATTATGAATTTGTTTGACGGCAGCTCAAAGTTGATACTTAATTAATTTAATTACCAATAATGATATAATAACTAAAGAACGAATATCAGGGAGATCTCAACTACTCATCATGCGTATCTCTTACGTAAGTGCGTAAAACATTTGAACTGCTGTCCACTTCGCTTAAGTTCGTGAGACTTATATAAAGAGGATATAATTAGATATAAATAATGAGTTACTATTAATTTAAATTATACTTATGTGATTCTCTTTATATGCTTTTGGGTATACGTAGGAAACAATGAGGCCAAAGAAACCAAGATTTTGGGGATATGTATAATAGTGTCGTATCGTATCGTAAATTACAAAAGAAATGAAGATTTTGTGATTATATACAGTATACTAGATAACTTTTATAGTTTCTCAAAATATATATTTAAATGGTTGAATAACAAACTAATATGATGATTATAAAATATAAAGGTGGCTATATGCATTGAATTTAAGCTTTTCTTTCACTACAAGAAAACAACGGTATTCTGACGGACATTCCGACGGAAAATGAAATCCTCGGAAATTCCGAGGAAACCCAAAATTTGGGTTTCCTCGGAATTTCCTCGGAATATACCGACGGAATTCCGAGGAAACATCAATCCGTCGGAATATTCCGAGGAAATTCCGACGAACTAGTGATCGATCGATGCGTTTTTGAACATATACCCATCGATCGATCACATTGTTACGCTTTGGTCCATCTTAGTGATCGATCGATGCGTTTTTGGACATAAATCCTTCGATCGATCCGTTTATAAAAAAACATTCGAGATTTTGAAATCCCAAACACTAGTTCCTCGGAATTTCCTCGGAATATTCCGAGGAACACTTGATATCCTCGATCGATCGATGGGATAATCCCATCGATCGATCACATTGTTATGCTTTGGTCCATCTTCGTGATCGATCGATGCGTTTTTGGACATATATCCATCGATCGATCCGTTTATAAAAAACATTCGAGATTTTGAAACCCCAAACACTAGTTTCTCGGAATTTCCTCAGAATATTCCGAGGAAATTCCGAGGAACACTTGATATCCTCGATCGATCGATGGGATAATCTCATCGATCGATCACATTGTTACGCTTTGGTCCATCTTAGTGATCGATCGATGCGTTTTTGGACATATATCCATCGATTGATCCGTTTAAAAAAAATTGACGTTTTGAAACCCCAAACACTAGTTCCTCGGAATTTCCTCGGAATATTCCGAGGAAGAAAAGGGTTTCCTCGGAATTCCCTCGGAATATTCCGAGGAAATTCCGAGGAAATAGGGTTTTTAAACCGAAAACAACGTTTTTGCGGTTTGAATAACACCTATATAACCCTTATTAAGTGTCTTACGTTCATTATGAAGTCAAAAATTTGTTCCTTACCCTATAATAAACACTTTTCCGATTGTATGAACGAAATCCCCACAACATAAGAGAAACACTTATACACTTTAATGAACAGTAAAGGGAATACTTACAATTCGTTTTGAAATTTGTTATTTCATGGTTTATGCTCATCTATACAAAGAATCCTCAATGGTATGCATTACAATTGTATAAGAAATGAAATACGGCAAAAAAAATTGATGTTTTGAAACCCCAAACACTAGTTCCTCGGAATATTCCGAGGAAATTCCGAAGAACAATATAAATTAATAGAAATACATGCACATGATATTCTTTTTCCTCGAATTAATGAAAATATTCCGAGGAAATTCCGACGGATATTTAAGTGGTCGTCGGAATTTCCTTGGAATATTTTCATTTAACCGGGCAAACAAGCCGCCAAATATTTCGGGAAAATTGAAATTGAAAATACTGAGGGAATTCCGACGGAAAATATTTGTCGGACCCAAGGTTTTATAAACTCCAAACGCATCTTCTTCCCCATTTCTCTCTTCTTCCTCTCCGGCGATCTCTCTCTCCTTCTGGCGTTCTCCACCTTCTCTCGCGACGAACTCTCCGGCGAATCCTTTCCATTCCCTTACAAATCATGTAAGGACCCTATCCCACTCTCTTAGGTCCTATTTGTTAGGTTTTTAAGTAGATTTGATGATTTTAGAAGGTTTTTGATAGATTTTTGTTAGGGTGATTGGGTAGGATTGTGATTTGTTGTGTAATAGGTTTAGAATTGTGATTTGGTTGTGTTGAATTGATTTAGAACTTTTTTTATAAATTGTTCATTATTTTTGTATTTACAAAACGTTTTTTCTATATAAAATCGATTTTACAAAACGTTTTTTGTATATAAATTCGATTTTTGGATTTATAAAAGATGATTTCATATTTATAAAAATATTTATATTTATTAAAACTAATTTTGTATTTATAAAACATTTTTTTGATTTATAAACACTATTTTTTTATTTTTGTATTTATAAAAACTATTTTTAAATATACAAACCGTTCTTTGTATATAAATTCGATTTTTGGATTTATAAAAGATGATTTCATATTTTAAAATTAATTTTGTATTTATAAAATATATTTTTTTATTTATAAACACTCTTTTATTATTTTTTGTATTTATAAAAACTATTTTGTATTTATATAAAGATGATTTCATATCTATAAAAATATTTATATTTATAAAACTAATTTTGTATTTATAAAACATTTTTTGATTTATAAACACTATTTTATTATTTTTTGTATTTATAAAAACTATTTTGTATTTATAAAAAGATGATTTCATATTTATTAAAACTAATTTTGTATTTATAAAACATTTTTTTATTTATAAAAACTATTTTATTATTTTTTGTATTTTAAATATGTTTTCTATTTCAATTTTAATTTTATATTTTCGAATTTCAATTTAAAAAAATAAATTTATAATTTTTTTTTTTTTAATTTTGGAAATATTCCGAGGAAGTTTATCCCTCGGAATATTCCGACGACATCTTCCTCGGAATATTCCGAGAAATTTCCGACGAACTTGTGGTCCTCGGAAATTCCGAGGAAATATCGTTTCCTCGGAATTCCGTCGGAAATTTCCGAGGGATTCCGAGGAAAGATGAATTTCCGAGGAGTTATTTCCGAGGACTTTTTTCGTCGGTATGTCGTCGGAATAGCGTTATTCCGACGACATACCGACGATTTTTTCCCTCAGTATGCCGCTGTTTTCTTGTAGTGTTTATGGCAATATATATGCTCCTTTTTTCAGAACAATCATCGTGATTATCATAAGCGTTTAACAATTTGTTTTTAATATACCGTTTTGAACAATTTATTTATGTTAAACCTATTATTTCTATAAGTGAGCAATATCATAGTGGGTTCTCCCAATTTTGCTTGCATGCAATATGGAATTTGTTTTCAACCTTATATTGCAGTTACTCAAGGAATTTGAGAATATGAGCATATTTTTGGCCGATGTTTGCTGAGAGGTGCGTGATTATAGATGTCGAGAGACAAGGGAAACACGTGAACATTGCAGATTTTGACCTATAGAGCCCAAAAGATAGTTCCCACCTACCCTGGCTTCACACTATATATCTATTACATTATGCAGAGTTGAACATCGACACAACGATAATATTAACAGACCAGTACATGTTATGGTCTGTAAATTTCATACTTTTCTGGATAAAATTAGGTGCTATATATTATGTTGTCGCATTGGCCTTGTTTCCAGTAGGACTTAACGATTCATGGGATAATACATTTCATAAAACCTTATATCCATACACAAAAACGCATGAAAACATGACAATGGAATAATACAAAAACGTTATAATGAAAGGGAAACATGGCTGACAAAAAAAGGGACACATGATAACTAAAAGTTGGAGGTAATAAGCAAAACGTAAAGGAAACACGCAACAAAAATCTTTACGGTGTGGGCGGTGAATGATGATGAACTTTATGACCTACTCATAAAATCCTTTCGAAAACATAACAGTACGTACCTGGACTTGTTTAAACCTAAGCTACGCCTCCTTCCAAGAATGACTTTCAAGACCCGCTCCAAAGATGAAGTTTCATAAAAGCATTAGATATTTCTGCATATTAGCATATTTATCATGAAAACAGTTAGAACATAGTTTTGTTGTAAAATGTATGAAAAGAGTATACGCCATATCCAACGTATATATATATATATATATATATATATATATATATATAACATATATTTGTGTTCCATTGATGCACTTGAAAGCATGTGAAAATCTTGTTTCTATATATATAGATTTCATATTAGGTGTATATAAGTTCATGAGCACGAGAATAATCTATTTGGAGCAACGAACATGTGGTATCAACGAAAACGTACGCCTTTTGTTTATATCCATTAACAAGCTTTAATACCAAATCTACGAGCAAAAAGAGCACTTGGAAAAGAGATCATACGAAAAATAAGTCTTTAGGACTAAGAGTGTTATCTTTCTTAATTATTAGTACCCCGTCGAAGGTATCAACTCCTCAACTAGCTTCTGCTGCAACCAAGCTAAGTTCAAGCATCCAAAACTATTAACCTGAAATAAATATAGCTATATATAGTGAAAACCCTAGGTTAATTGCAACTGAAATGGCATGTTGTAACCATTAAACCATACCTCGACTCTAATAGTGTGTATGAGCCTCTCATTAACTCTTGTTGTGAGAGAGCTGATGACTTCAAGCCCTAGCTCCTGAAGTGCCTCAAGCACTCTTGAGAGTGGCAAAGCTTGTGGACCTGACGAGTCGCTGCTCACCGCCACTTCGAAACCGCTCACGCATGGTTGCACCATCACACTCGCCGGAACCGAGTTGCCTAACTCGGATGCAGTTCTTGCTAGATCCGGATTCGATGTATAACATGTTTCTCTAATTAGCTCGTCTCTTCTTGCACTGAGTTCTTTAATCCTTGTTTCCGTGTCCTTAATAAAATTAACCGCTCCGCCTACATGTTCCGAAACAGCTCTCTTCCCCTAAAAGTTCAAGGGGTAAGGTTTTTTAAAAGACATATTCGTAACCCTAGAAGCCAAATCCCACCAAATCTTGGTTTCTTGTTTGAACAATTGGTAGAAGGAAAATAAGAAATTTTTAGGAAAAGTGCGTTAGAAATATGAACCTTGATGTATTGAAGAGGTAGGTGATCACGAAGAGAAGCAAAAAGTGTAGCCATTTCTTGTCTTCTCTGGCGTTCGATGTCGCGGTGGAGAAGCTTCTTCTTCTGCTTATTGTCAACTGTTCCTTGGGGGATATCGGAGCCACCACTGCCACCGTCGCCGGCTGAGCCAAATGGCATATGTTCCTGGTTCCCTCTCGGATTAGAATTCTGATAAGGATCCATAGTTTAAAAACTTTGAGCTTTAGCAATGCCAAGTCTCCCTAGGATTTGTGGATATGTCCTATAATGATTTATTGTATTGTTTACTCGTTATTTTATTAAAGGATGGTGCTTTAAAGAAACAAATGGTTCCCATTCATTTAATATATAAATACTCATTAGGACCAAATAATGCAGCTTCCGGCATTACCTTTTCAACATAAATCTTTTTTTTCCTACGAAATTTGGTTTTTAGTTAAAAAAATAAAATTTTGGATGCGTCGGCATGAGTCCTTGCTCCTGTAAAACATTTTTTATTGATTGAATTGGTAAAGCGTTTTGCCGCTTTACAAACTAGGCATCAACGGTGTGTAAACACTCAGAGCACCTCCAATGGGGATTCTACCCATTGGAGTTCTAAAAATTAATATGTATATATGTATATATTATATATGTATATGTAATTGTGGGGTCTACTAAATAGTGTAGAACCTCTAACCAAAAGTTCTAAAAACAAAACTTTTAGAACTTTTGGATAGGGGTTTTACACTATTTAGTGGACCCCACAACTATATACACATATACAATACATACATACACACATATTTATTTTTAGAACTCCAATGGGTAGAACCCCCATTGGAGGTGCTCTCATTTATCATCCTAAAAGAACTAACTCTGTTGATCGTCGTAATATGTTTCGTATTAAGTGTCACTATAAAAAAATTTTCTTGTTACAAAAAAAATGTCATTTTAGAATTCCAATGCAACTTTTCAGTTTAAAATTAATTTAAAATTCATTGATTTTGTAAATAATTTTATTTATCTCAAATACTATTGATTGAATATGCGTAATTAATAAGAACTTTAATCTATTTCAAATATTTTTTTAATCTGTATAAAAAATGTCAAAACTATGTTCTTTATGAAACGGAGGGAGTACGAAATTAAACTTGGTAGTGATACAGAATCATTCCGATTTTAAGGCTATAGGAACGAGGTACGACATTCTTCATTAGAAGCCACAAGTTACTGTTCCAGTCATGTTCCCGCTGTCAAGGTCCGAGTTTTTCAGTACAGAATCATTCCGATTTTAAGGCTATAGGAACGAGGTAATGGTCTTGATGGTGCTGAAGCTGATCACGATATTCACCGCCTGATGTTGATGCATTTGTCTGTGCGCTGCAATCTTATTTCTCGGAGACAAGTGCTTGTTTTGATTAAGACTCGTGATTAGTTTTATGTATCTCAGGTCTCTATGCTTTTGTTCATTGTGGTCAATTTAGGTGGGGTTTAAGAGGCAACTCTTTTTGTATTGGAGGAGTTTGTTCTCATGGGTTGAAATTACAACAAAGTTTGATCTCAGGTAGTTTAGGATCCATTCTAGTGATGCTAAGTGATACTAGAGTACTTTGATTGTAAGTGTGGTTGAATCCATTGCGGTGAAAATCATGTATTTGATGTTGAGTTGAGAAAAAAAAAAGACTCAGATATCAGAAAAAAACTGGGAAGAACTAAAGGATTCATCTATTTGACACCTGTGAACGTGGAATTCAGCCTTGTCCTAAGATTCGGATACATAAAAATATGTGATCAAGTCTCAGCCGTTGATATTGTGATGGTCGCATGTGGGCTCTCTGCTTTTGATGTGCACCTGCTCATACTGCAACTACTCTTCTTATTCACATCTTATATATACTATTAAACATTTAAACGGTCCATATCCATTGCGTATCAGGTATATAATGTATATTTATTCTGCCTAAGAAGATACTCTGTATTATGATTTGGATAAAAATACGATGATATCCTTCCAATAGTTCCCATGTTTTGCTTCTTTATTTTTAAAGGGAAGCTTTTTGGTAAAGGTTATCCTTTCAAAGGCAAAAACAAATCCTCCTCTATAACGAATCCCCCTGTCACCTTTTACATGTAGTCCACTATATTTATATTTTAGGTATTTGGATTTTGGAGCTTTTAATAATTTTTGAATTTGACCAATTTATTTATTGTAGATATGTGTGCCCGATTTATTTATTGTGGATGTTTAATTTAGATCTTTAAAGATTGTCGTCAGAATATTTGATCACTTCATTTATTTGTTGTATTTCCCGGGTTGAATTCGTTTTATTGCAGATGATATGAAAATATGATTAGCATTCTTCGTACAAGTTGAAGGTGGCGCATGCCTAACTTGGTTTGTCAATCAATCATATATTATACGAGAATCAAAGGAAATAAATGAGAACTAGGCTAGAAAGTTTGAAGTGAGTTTTTTTCTCATCTTCACTTTTGGTGCGCGAAATTTCAAGGCGGGTTTTTAGAAGAGAGAAACTTTTTGCCGAACCCTGGACTGGAATATGTAAAAGCCGGAAAACCGGACTGACATAAACGATAGAATAAAAACGATGTTAAGGAAATAAACGAATGTAAAAGACGAATACAAGAACGATAAGAAATCGTATTCGCCAAGAGACATGGAGTCGAGATATGATATCTTTCCTTAACTCAAAATATTCGCTCCGTTAGTGAGACGAGACTGTACGAATATAGAGTCCCAGGATACAACCATGGCAGACGAATCACGCCTCACTCGTGATCGCCCTATCGAACTATAAACTCTACGAAACACTCTCTAGACTTACGTTGAGGGATCTGGTGATTTTTTGTTGCGTAAAAACTTAAAGAAAAATGAAGGAGGAGACGAGTTTATAAAGAAGAGAAGACGAGCCATTTTCCGTAACTAATGCCGCACATGCGCACGTTGGCGGAAATCTCGCGAGGATCTCGGAGGCGAGGCGTTACGAAACTTTCTCCGCAAGATCTTTTCTCGTTTAAACTTATCGTCAAGAAGAGAGACAGCGTGTTGTTTTTAAACGAACTACGTGTTGTTTAAAATAAAATGCATGTCGTTTTTCGGGAATTAAATGACAAAACGTTGAGCTTAACTTGGTCTAAAAAGAATATTCTTATCGGGCCGGAGGCCCTCCACCAAGATCCAAGACCCAAGACCCAAGACCCAAGACCCAAGACCACGCCCTCGCCGAGCCGGCCGGACGGCGGCGGCGGCGGCGGCGCGCGGGGAGCTCTCTCTTCCTCTGAGCTGTTTAACCTCTCATGTCATGAAGACATATATATACTCCTCAAAATCAACTCTCCCAACCAATGTGGGATGTTGTTAACTTCATTTCATTAAAGCCAACAAGACTTTTTATAAGAACCCATAGGCCCATTTCGTTTTCACATTTTGCCATATATTATTTGAGCCATTAGGCTTAATAATTAGGCCCAACAATCCCCCACATGAATAGAAATGACTCTTCTAAAACATATGCAGACTAAATGCAGACTCGATAGACTCTAAAAACTATACTTATTCTAATCTTTACTAGACTAGACAAACTTATCGAGAGTGTTTGCGAAAAATTCACTGTGTTTGAGTTGATGGCATTTTTAAGCCTTGAACCACTCATAGTTAATATCTGTCGGGTTTACTTTACCAGAAGGTGAACATGATGTCTTGAACCAACCGGTGTTTTATGTAGACCGAGACAACAGGCATAACGCAGCTTCATTTTCTCGTAGAACTTAGTTCTCTATTGTGTTCATTGTGGCCCTGAACTTTCCTGGTTTTCATGAGTGAACTTAGAGAATATAGCCTTGCATTCATTCTCCTAGAAACGGCCCCATTTCACACTCATTAGGTGATTGACCATGAAAAGTATTGAGTAATACTCCGCTTAGAAGCTATGGAATCATTAAAAGCTTATGCTTATCCTTTACACATTTGTTAGCACTTTTCTCATCTTAGGAGCTGGGAAGAGACTACTTTGTCTCAAGTGCTTTGGTTAGATTCTGCTTGATTTTGTTTTCCCTTTGAACCTACGTCTTGGGATCTCCAGTCATGATAGGTAGGGTTGCAATCACGCATCCTCATTCGTTATAGGCTTTAAACCCATTCCTTTTGATGATTTAGCAACAACATCTCGTGGCAAACCTTTAGTAAATGGATCCGCTAGGTTGTCAGCCGATTTGATGTAGTCTACTGTGATTACACCAGTTGAGATAAGTTGTCTAATGGTTTTATGTCGTCTTCTGATGTGACGAGATTTACCATTGTAGAGATTATTCTGAGCCCGAGCTATTGCTGATTGACTATCACAATGTATGCGTATGGCTGGCACAGGTTTCTCCCACATAGGAATATCTTCCAAAAAATTTCTAAGCCATTCAGCTTCTTCTGCTGCTTTGTCTAAGGCTATGAACTCAGATTCCATGGTAGATCTGGCTAACACTGTTTGTTTGGTAGATTTCCATGATATTGCTGCTCCTCCTAGTGTAAAGACATATCCGCTCGTGGATTTTGAGTTTTTGGAATCTGATATCCAGTTAGCATCACTGTATCCTTCTAAAACTGCTGGTTCTTTACCATAGTGAAGCCCAAAATCTTTGGTGTAGCGCAAGTAATTGAGTACCCTCGTTATAGCTTTCCAGTGTGTATGACCTGGATTACTTGTATATCGACTAAGTACGTTTACTGCATGCGCTAGATCTGGTCTAGTACAATTGGTCAAGTACATGAGACTTCCAATCACACGTGCATACTCGTTTTGTGAAACCGCTTCACCTGAATTCTTTGTCAAGTGCATTTGGGGATCTAACGGAGTTTTTGCCGTACTCTTAGAGTAATTTTTAAATCTCTCTAATATTGTTTCAGCATAATGAGATTGGGTTAAGATAACTCCGTTTGAATTTCTTGTGACTTTAACCCCGAGAATTACATCTACTAATCCCAAGTCTTTCATCTCAAATGTCCCTTTGAGCATGTTCTTTGTTTGATTGATAATGTCTTTATTGCTTCCAATAATGAGCATATCATCTACATATAGACATAGCAAAACATACGCATTTTTGGTAGTTTTGTAGTATATGCATTTGTCACATTCATTTATTTTGAAACCATTTTACATCATTGTATTGTCAAATTTTTCATGCCATTGTTTAGGAGCTTGTTTAAGCCCATAAAGTGACTTTACAAGTCGACATACTTTGTCTTCCTGTCCGGGAATGACAAAACTTTCAGGTTGTTTCATGTAAATTTCCTCTTCTAAATCACCATTTAGAAAAACAGTTTTACATCCATTTGATGGATTTCTAGGTCTCTTAAGGCTGCGATTGCTATCATCAGTCTTATTGATGTTATTCTCGTCACTGGAGAATATGTATCAAAATAGTCAAGGCCTTCCTTTTGTCGGAATCCTTGAACTACAAGCCTAGACTTGTATTTTCCACCAGGTTTTCGTGTCATTATCCATTTATTCCCAAATGCTTTGCAACCAGGTGGTAAATCCGTTATGTAATAAGTATAATTTTGCATGATCGAATCAAATTCACTCCTGAACGCTTCGTTCCAGAATGGAGCTTCTGGTGAAGCCAAGGCTTCTGCCAAAGTTTTTGGAACATTTTCTACTAAAAATGCCATTAGGAAATCTTCTCCAAAAGATTTTTCTCTTCGAGCTCTTTTGCTCCTTCGAGGTTCATCTTTTTCTTCATTTTCTGAAATATCATTTATAGAAATCTCGACGTTTGACTCAGTTTCTGAGTTTTTGTCATTGTCTCTTTCTTCTCGAGTTCGTTTTGAACCTTGTTTTTCCTTATATGGAAAAATATTTTCGAAGAAAGATGCATTTCTTGATTCCATGACTGTATTTTCATGAATGTCTGATATTTCAGATTTATGTACCAGAAATCGATAAGCATTACTGTTATGTGCATATCCGATGAAGATGCAATCCACTGTTTTAGGTCCAATAGTGACCTTCTTTGGTGGCGGTACTGAAACTTTTGCTAGGCACCCCCACACTTTGAGGTATTTATACGATGGTAAATTACCTTTTCATAATTCATATGGAGTTTTGCCAGTTACTTTTTGTGGAATTTTGTTGAGGATATAATTAGTGGTAAGCAATGCTTCCCCCCACATGTTCTGTGGTAACCCAGATTCCTGCAACATTGCATTCATCATCTCTTTTAGAGTTCGATTTTTGCGTTCAGCAACTCCGTTAGATTCTGGTGAGTAAGGAGCTGTAGTTTGATGGATTATTCCATGTTCTTTACAGAATGCATTGAATGGACCATCATACTCGCCTCCTCTGTCGCTTCTAACTACTTTAATAGTTGTTTTAAGCTGATTTTCGACCTCGAGTTTAAATTCTTTAAATTTTTCAAAGGTTTCGTCTTTGCTATGTAATAAATATACATAACAATATTTTGTGCAGTCATCTATGAAGGTCACAAAGTACTTTTTACCACCTCTAGTTTGTAAGTATTTTAAATCACATAAATCTGTGTGAATTAAATCTAGAGGTTTATTAGTTCTTTCAACACGAGGTGATGGCGTTTTCGTGAGCTTAGCATGTACGCATACTTCACATTTTTGTTTACTTGTTTTGCATTTAGGAATTAGATTTAAATTCATTAATCTTTGTATAGATTTATAGTTTACATGGCCTAATCTTTCATGCCATATATTAAAAGACTCAACCAAATAAGCAACTGGCTCTTTCTTATTCATTGAACCTTTGAAGCTACAACTTTCGGAGGGACTGTCATTACATTCAACTTAACAAGTCCACCCTTAACATACCCTCTTCCCAAATACATCCCATTTTTCCTAATCACGAGCTTGTCCGCCTCAAAATTTGTGGCGAATCCATTCTTGCTGAGCAAGGTTCCCGAGACCAGGTTCTTCCTCATGTCAGGCACATGCTTCATATTCGTCAGAGTGACCTCATTACCAGATGTCATATTCAAAATCACATTGCCGCGTCCTTCAATCTTGGAGACTGCAGTGTTTCCCATCTTGAGCTTCTCCTCAGTCATGCTTTTCTGATAGGTGCTGAACATCGCCCTATCGGTGCAAATGTGGGTGGTTGCACCAGTGTCATACCACCATTCCTTGGGGTTGTTGCTTTCAACCATGTTGGCTTCAGTCACCACAGCAACGAGATCCTCCTCTGTGAGATTTGCCTGAGCCTTCTCATCCTTGATCTTTTTGCGACACTCAACAGTCTTGTGCCCCACTTTGTGGCAGTAGTGACATTTCCCCCTGAACTTCTCCACATTCGCATTCGCATTGATTTCAATGCCTTTGTTCTTGAAGTTTTTTCCAGAAGCCTTCAGGGCTGCAGCAGTTTTGGAAGGCTTGGCAGGAGAATGGGCGTGTGCCTTTCCTTTGCCTTTGTGCTCAGCCATGTTGACACTGTGCTCCTTAGCAGTGACCTTGTCAGCAATTCGGTTTCTGGATTCCATCTGAAGCCTCATGATGAGCTCCTCGAGCCCCATCTTCTTCTTCTTGTGCTTCAAGTAGTTCTTGAAATCCGCATAGCTTGGAGGAAGCTTTTCAATGAAGCTGAGAGTTGTGAATGTCTCGCAGATGGACATTCCTTCAGCAGCGATTTCATGGCAAATGAGCTGAAGCGCTTCCACCTGATCCATGATGGGTTTTGAATCCACCATTTTGAAGTCGTGGAACTTTGAGACCACATACTTCTGGCAGCCAGCGTCCTCACCTCTGTACTTCTTGTCCAGTGATCTCCATAGCTCTTTCGCCGTGGGGATCTCACAGTAGACACGGTACAATGGGTCAATGAGACGACCCAAAATGTAACCTTTACAGATGAAGTCGGAATGCACCCATATGTCAACAGTTGCAAGACTGTGGACATCATCAATCCCGTACGGAATCAGGGGCTTGTCCTCCTGGATGAACTTGTCCAGTTTCATCGTTGTCAGGAAGAACATCATCTTCTTCTGCCACGTTTTGAAGCCTTTGCCATCAAACTTGTCTGGCATCAGCCCTTGAGTGAACAAGCTAGGTACAGCCGGAGGAGTTTGAACTGCCACCGGACCACTTGCAGTTGCTGATACTGAACCCGTCTGATAAAGACCAGCACCGAATAGGCTACGGCGAGTGGTTTCATCAGCAGCATTTCCCGCAGGGAGGATAGTGCTCGTTGTTGCTGCAGCGGTTGTCACGCCAGTTGCATCAGTTGCTGCAGCGTTGAGTGGAGTCTGAATGACATCCGTGGTGTCAATGGGGGTGTTGTTATCGTTTGTCATTTTTCTGTAGAGAAAACATGAAAAAACGGATTAGTACTCCATTCAACAAATAACATATTATTTTAAAGAAAATAATAGTCTAAAATCGATGTTCATTTTTGGTATTTGAACCAAATCATATCGATATAAGTCTGGAAAAAACGTTTTGCAAACTCGCTTAAAAGCGTTCGCAGAAACCATTTTTATAGACTTAGAATGTTTCACAAACTCGCTTAAGAAAACGGTTACTGAAACGATTCATGTATATAACGTTTGAAGAATGTATCAACGTTTTGCGAAAAATGCTAGAAAGCAATCCGCAAAGCGTAATGAAATAAACCAGAAACGTTTCGCGGAAGTGCTCTAAGGCAAATCGCAAACACATTTAGGCAGAAACGTTTCGCGGATAAGCGTATAGCAAATCGCAAACATCGTTGTGAGATAAGAACAAAACATTTCGCGGAAATGCTAGAAAGCAAATCGCAAACACGGTTCCAAAACCCGTTTCTATTAATCGTTTATCAACCCGATTAAAGCTTTAAACATAAAGCGATTTTGAGTTAAGATTGTAAAAGCCGGAAAACCGGACTGACATAAACGATAGAATAAAAGCGATGTTAAGGAAATAAACGAATGTAAAAGACGAATACAAGAACGATAAGAAATCGTATTCGCCAAGAGACATGGAGTCGAGATATGATCTCTTTCCTTAACTCAAAATATTTGCTCCGTTAGTGAGACGGGACTGTACGAATATAGAGTCCCAGGATACAACCATGGCAGACGAATCACGCCTCACTCGTGATCGCCCTATCGAACTATAAACTCTACGAAACACTCTCTAGACTTACGTTGAGGGATCTGGTGATTTTTTGTTGCGTAAAAACTTAAAGAAAAATGAAGGAGGAGACGAGTTTATAAAGAAGAGAAGACGAGCCATTTTCCGTAACTAATGCCACACGTGCGCACGTTGGCGGAAATCTCGCGAGGATCTCGGAGGCGAGGCGTTACGAAACTTCCTCCGCAAGATCTTTTCTCGTTTAAACTTATCGTCAAGAAGAGAGACAGTGTGTTGTTTTTAAACGAACTACGTGTTGTTTAAAATAAAATGCATGTCATTTTTCGGGAATTAAATGGCAAAACGTTGAGCTTAACTTGGTCCAAAAAGAATATTCTTATCGGCCGGAGGCCCTCCACCAAGACCCAAGACCACGCCCGAGCCGAGCCGAGCCGAGCCGAGCCGGCCGGACGGCGGCGGCGGCGGCACGTGTGGGGAGCTCTCTCTTCCTCTGAGCTGTTTAACCTCTCATGTCATAAAGACATATATATACTCCTCAAAATCAACTCTCCCAACCAATGTGGGATGTTGTTAACTTCATTTCATTAAAGCCAACAAGGCTTTTTATAAGAACCCATAGGCCCATTTCGTTTTCACATTTTGCCATATATTATTTGAGCCATTAGGCTTAATAATTAGACCCAACATAATATACTACCTTTTCAATGTCAAATAATTAAGGTGTGTAGTTTCATGCATCCTTGCAGTGCTTTGAACTACTCGCCAAGCTAGTTCGTGCCAGTCCAGCCGTTTGGGTTGGCGCATGGCCAGCCCCGAAAACTAAAGATAATTAGTAAGAACTTTGATACTTTTTTTTTTAATTTGAAAGTTTATATATAAATTAACTCTTAAAAATTTGGGGGTCCAGTGTCAATACTTCATTTCGTTAAGCTGGATTTACAACCTAATCAAACTAGCTAGGATTGGTCGGCCTAGTATGGTTTGGTTGCACAGTCTAGATATTTACATATGGACTCAACTAAAGAGAGATATTCTAAAAGTTTAAAGAGAGATTAGTATTTAAAACAACTTACTAGATGTTCGCTTCAAACAGATAACTTGTTGCGATTAAGAGAAAGAGATAGATCAAGTTATGTTTAAACAGTTGGCTTGTTGCTATTAAGAGGGAGTCAGATCACATTTTATTGTCATTACATTCACAAAACCGACTTAGTCGATCGATCATCCTTTCTAAGACCCCTGTCGCTTGCCCTATTGTTATTACTGCTAAAGTAATAACTTATATTTTCAAAATACCATTTTAACGTTTTGTAAAAGTACGGTACCAAAAGGTGGTCGATATTGGTCGTGTGATCTGGGAGTATCTGATGCACCAGCTCCTTCCTGTTTTAACAAATTAGAAATTAGACGCACGTTTTTATGTATGAACAAATCACTCAAATCCAAATGTCAGCAAAAAAAAACAAAAAAAAAACAAATCACTCAAATGTCTCGCATCAAATCCATGGATGTCAGGAAATAAAATGATTATGTAAAGTTCCTGATAACACAACGCCTTGTAGGAGCGTACGTAAAACTAAAATAAACGGAAGAGATCTCTTTGGACTTTTCAATCGGACGGTGGCGAGCAAGAGCCGCAATTTCTACAGTAGCTACTAAATTATTCCTAATGTTTGCTTTAAGAAAAAGTTTGTTCAGACAGATTAATTATAATATGCGCCAGCCAAAAAATACATTACATACAATAGAATGTTTGATCCACAAAAAAAGTTGTAGCCTAAAAGAAACTCCTAACCTAATATGTCTAAAGTTGATTTTGAAACATGACAAAATAATAAACTTTTGATGATAAGGTAAAATATCGAATCACAATCTTGTTAGTTAGTCCTCAGGTAAACCAGTTTTCAATATAATATAAAAACACCAAAAATCAATTTCCCATGTGGTACAAATCAAATATAGTACTTGTCTAAACCACCCCGGACTCCAAGGTTAATGTGTTAATATTCATCTAGCTGATATTGTTTACCAAAAGTCTTTAAAGTCAACCATTATAGATAGCGGTTTTCAACTTAGCGGCATATATTACGGTATTTTTACCTTTATGCGCATGGTTGCTTTCTTACTTGACTTAATTAGTGTTGTTGTTTATTTTTGTTTGGTGAAGCTCATTAAAAAACACTCAGAAAGCGTCTATTCAACTCAGTATTTTTTTGACCCTAATCTATATACAGTTTTTTTATGTTGGTTCTATTTTACTAATAATATTCTATCAGTTTTCGAAAAATACACTAGATCTTAACCCGCACCACCGTGCAGATTTTCTTTAATACTAAAATATTTTAGGTTATGCAAGAAAATATATCAATAAATTAATATAATTTGATGTTATATATTATCTAATTCTATAATAATATTTGTGTGGCATATAATATTATTACTATAAAATTTATAATTTTTTTGTATTTTTGTAACAAAATTTATTTTGAAAACATTATTTTGTAACAATACTGATTTACATAATTTTTGTTTTATATCTACATTTGAAATATATGTGGAAATTAAATTTAGTTGAAGGTACATAATAGAGAATTTGATATATAATAATTAATTAAACCAATTTAGTATACACATACATTAATAGCAATAGACTAAAGTTTTATATATACGATATGAATAAAGATCAAATGTTTCATCTATGAAGGGAAGTGTAAATTAATTGTATTACATGGTAAAAACATTTAAAAATATGACTTATAAGTGGTCTAAATTAAACAAAATCACACATGAAATAAGTCATAATTTTGCTAAATAATTAAAAATAGAATTTATTATTTCTTTTAAAAAAATATTTTAAAATATTTGTTAATTTAATTTGAAAATTAAGTCAATTTAAAATTGTAATTATCATTAAAATTTTATTAAAATTATTTCATATATTTATTAATTTTTTGTTTACAATCAAAACTAAACTAAAATTTAGTTTCTAATTATACTTTGTGATAATTAAAATTTTAATTAACTAATTTCGAAAATATTTTTTAAAAAGATCCTAAAAAATATTTGAAAGATTTTGTTCGACATTTCTTTAAGATATTTATTATTATTTCAAATAAAAATAAAGATATTATAATTAAATTATGTAAAATTTAATAAATATTCTAGGAATTGTCTAAATAAACAAATCACACATGAAAAAAATCATGACTTCTATTTTAATAGTATAGATGTTTTTAAAAAAAATTGTTTAAAAAATATATTATATATATAATTTTACTAGTTAATAATAATAAATTGAAAATTTTAAAGAAATCAATTATTTTGTTAAAACTTTATTAATTTAACTAAGATTATGGAAATAAAATATAGAAAATGGTGTACTTATAAATAAAATTTAATATATATGTATATATATATATGTGAAAAAATTTAAATCTATATCTTTGAAAATTGAATCTGGGGACTTAAAAATTAACTAGGGTGGACCTAGATGAAATAAACTAGGTTTAAATGATACCTCATAAATTTCTTCCCTCCTTTATTTCTTACTAGTGGTTTGTCCGTGCTACGCGCGGGACGGCTATTCTTTGTTGTAATTTGGGGTTTCTTAATGTAGTGTATTTTGATGAGTGGATGGTATTTTGAAAGTTTTAGTTATATGTTAAATGATGAAGCAATATCTGGATACATAGTGTTGCTAATGGTTTTATGGTTTAAGTACTGTAGGTAGATAGTAAGAAAACTGTTAATTGTATAAAATAGTCCCGACATTTGTAGTTTAATTTTAGGAAGTAATCTTATTTTTTTGTGTGTCATGTATTATTTGTCTTTATTGATGTTTTTGTTTTATTTTTATATAATAAAATAATGATGTGAATGGAAAATATTTATTAATGAGGATAAATTATTAATTATTTTGTAAATGAAAAACCAAAGTATAAAATACTACACAAATAAAATTGGAAACTAAAACATGATATTCCATGTTATTAATCATATTGAAGGTGGAATCATAAATTACTTTCCCTACATATTGGGAAGCTTTTGTTTGTATGAAGCCATTGATCAATGCATGTAAAATTTTTACATGAAAATTATGACCGCAAGTAAGAAAGCAAAGTTTGTTTCCATAGTTGTAATTTCCGAAGCATGTAGTGCATATATCGTTTTCTTCTTGTGCAGTTGGAGACCTATTTATTTCCTCTAGATCTGTGATGATAAGATTGACGTCAAGTCTTGCAGTCGCATTTTGGTTTCGCAGATGGTAAGAGTAACTTGGAGATCATTAGTTATGGTATTGAAGCCGTTTGGTGGTTTATTCATCACGTGTTCAGTAGTCTCTTGAATAAGCAAAGTTTAGCCGGGGTGGTGAATGTGATGGTATGTTAGCATGAATTCCATGTACTCAGTTGTTGAGTCTTTTAAATTACCTCGATTGTCAATGATAGATGGTAGCTGAAAATCAATGACGGATTGTTGTGTGTTGGGTCTGTGGATGTAGACTTGTCGTGTTTGTCGTGAATTTGCTCATGTATATTCTGTTTGGTGTGATAGCTGTTAAGAGAGAAGTGACTCGTTATTCATGGTGTAGTATTTTGTTTGAGGATAAGTTGTTATAGCTATGTCTTATAGAGGATGCATTTAAGTTTTTTTTTTCCTTTAATTCTTCAACTGTTTTGTTCAAAGGTCTATCTATCCAGGGGCATTAATATTTTGAGTCAATGGTTTGTGATAAGTTTGTTATTTTGTCTACGCTGAGTTGTTACTTATTTCGAAGACCATGTATAATGATGTGTAGTGTGTGTATGAGAGCTGGATAATATTAGTTAATTTTTGTATTTGCATGATTTTTATAATGAGGTTTTTCTTAGTACTATATAATAGATGTTTTTCTTAACAATTATGTTTTTGTTTAGTAGTTACAAAAATAGATGTTCGTTTGGAAATATATTTTTTTGTTTTTGCAGACGATGGGCACACGTCAGTTATACAGAGAAACACACATTTTGATTTTTCATGTAGTATAGCTTTCATATACGTAGGTTCTGTTTTGGTTTTTGTGAGATGGAAGGAGGGGAATGTTTTTTAAATTTGATAATGAAAACATAAATACGAAATGTATATGGTTGTGTATTTTAAATATATAGATATAGGTTATACAAGCGGGGCTTGCGTGTAGATAACGTAAACAAAATTATATTATTACATGAAGAATAATCGGTTTGAGTAATCATTTTTAAAGCTGGAAAATTTATGGATTTCATTCGTTAGTTATGTATTAAATATGATTTCATATATGTTTTGCTCATTATTCATGACAGAGCTAAAACAACATTAATTTATTTGAGCAAATTAAAATTGTTTCTTTTTGGCTTTTTCATTTATTTTTTTGGAAGACGATCCGCGAGTTGAAAGCAAAAGGAAAAAAAAAGTTGTCTCTCAGCTCGATACGTGTCGCAAAATAGAGATATGAAAGATGACTTCACGTATCGTGGCGTCTTTCTAGTCAACTTTATTAATATATATATATATATATATTGATGTATTTATTAACTTTGAGCTCATTATGCTAATTTCTGACACCTATTTTTACGTTTCAACCCAGGTATATACATACCATTTCTGATTCCATCACAATTGACAATATAGCAATTAGCAAATAACAACGATAAAACTCGATGAATGAACTAGACTACATACTTACTCAACGAATTGACTCGGAAATTAAAAGTTCGAATCCCCTATTTGTATTAAATCAATAATAATAATAACAAGTAAATCCTATATTCATTTTGTACTCGTTGGTTTAGTAATACGACGATCAATATACTTAAAAACACTCAATAAATTAATAATAAAAGTTTTGCATAAACTATTTGTAGCTGAAATATGTCGCCAAGCCAACAAAGACACAACGTACATGATTTTGTCACCAAATTGTCACCAAAACAGGACGCTAACACCAAAATGTGTTGATAGAAACGGATGACAAAAGACAGTGGACAAATACAGTTTTATCCTAACTAGCGACAATAAAAGAAAATGACCAACCACTTGCTCGACTGGTTTAGGAAATCTCTGAATCATGGCGAGAGTAGAAATTGATAAAATAGTTTGAAACACACACACTTACGAAAATTACAGAGGGTTTAATTTTTAATAGAAAGATAATATAAAGAACTATATATATAATATATGTGGAAGAGAGGCTCCACATGTCGAGATCGAGTGGGTGTGAGCTTTATTTACAAGAGATAGGGGTGCGACAGAAAATTGTTTTGCATTATTTAATACACGATTTATACCGTCACATGTCAACAAAAACATTGCAAGAGTTGAGTATAATTATATCAAGAACGAGTGATAATAAAGATAAAGTAATGGATAGATGATGATTTTTTTGTATTAGTTGGATCATATAATTGAAGCTAATGGCCAAGAAAATGGTCGACAACAGTGGTTAACTAATGGATAGAGAATGATCTTTCTGCACGTGCTATGTTTGGCCATGTATCTGAAGCTGATGGCCAGCAAAATGATTTTCAAAATTTAGTATATATGTTTAGAAATTTCAACACTGAATAACCCGTTCCATTTAACTCGTCTGGCATACTGCAGGTGCAGGTTATATATTTGGTAGTTACTGAAGACTTATCTTGCTATTCCACGCTAAGTGGAACGAGTTGTTTAAATAGATCAAGTTGAGTTTATAAAAAGGAGTCTACTCTGTAAAAATGTTCTCTAATGAAGTTTCCGAATAGGTCTCGAATATTCATAAAGAGGGAGATAGAAATACTACTTGAGGATAATGTCTTATGATTGATCTTGTAAAAGTTTTATAATTATTAACATTAATTGGGAGTTCTTTAATTAGTAACACCTTGGAGGTCTTGAACTTTGAAGTACTTTTAAAATCTTTCGAGTCTGGATTGCATTCTGATCGTCTCTGATTCTCTTTCCTGAAGAATTGTCAATAGGAAAAAATGTATTTCTTTGCCACTGCCAGATAAATCATTTTCCCCTCAAAAGGTTGAAATATGGTGTGATCCCGATATTTCTTATTTTTCAACAAGATATCTTTGTGTTCGTAAATCTTTTTAAATAGGGAATTACATTTATTTCCCTATTTCAAAATCTGTAAACACACAGATACATACAAATACACAGTACAAGTACAAAGAAACTAGCTATATACAGCGTTTTGGGTTTGACAAGTTAAAACAATTCGCTAAGGGAAGTTTACTTCATTAGGGTAAGCGTAGTAAGTATACATTAAGGTCTGCAAAGTCCACTAAAGCCAGATCGTCGACCTGAAACAATAAAGCAAATCAACTTCACATATTATTAACTCAAGCGTATTCATCACATTGACCTGATAAACAATGTCAAAGAGGACATGGCAGATATAGGACCAAAATTTAGAAACAAAGGCCTTAATTTGGTCTGCACGCTGTAAGGAGGCAAACATAAAGTAACACTAACAAATTAACTTTGAAACATAAATGATATGAGTAAGTATATTCTAGGCCTTCTTTTAGTACGTGTAAATGGAAACGTCGAACAGAAAATCGATTCAAAAATAAAAGTTCCTCAGCAATAATCATAAGTTCATAACATCTAAACTGTGTCATATCATTATTAAAAATAATATGTTATTACGTTATAAACTGCCATACACTAAATATTAATAGTATATGTATATATCCTAAATAGTTTCAGCATAGTTACTAAAATATTTTAAATCTGTAGTTGCATAAATGTTGATATCTACACTATATTTACAAACATGTTAATTAAGAACCATGCACCAAAAGTATTAAGCTGCATCTAGCTAGACTACAAGAAATCTGGTATATAGCCACTTCTTTTGGCGACTATATATATATGCCTAAAGATTTTGTGGCTATACATCCAAATGCCCCGGTTTCAAGTTGTAGCTGTAGTGTTGTGGTTTTCTGTATTAGACTATCCGTGGCAACAACGAATGATTAATGGATAACCATTTAATTCAAAATTAATATAGCAATGATTATTATTTAAGGTTGTCAAATATTGTTCCTTTTTAATTGAACATTTTAGCAAAATTAATGAGTACATAAGGATGTCCTATATGAAGATTACGTCTAATCAACTTATTATACATGTGGATTCCTAACAATATCTTATGAATAGACTGAAATCGAATGTTGATTTATACACAGGGACCTTTTTGCATTTACTTGGTGAATATTCATATTGCTATAAATTATGCACAAGATGTACAGTACGTACCTCAGCCTGTAAAGTGTGAATGAGTCTGCCATTCACATTGGAGGAGAAGCAGCTAAGAACATAGAGACCATGTTCAGAAAGCACATGCAGCACGCTTGACAACGGCGTTTGTAGAACGCTGAAAACGATTTCTACGCCGACCAAACACGGACGAATCACGACATGATTCGAATTATCATTCCTACTTTGTTTATTTCTACTCTCAAAGCTTTGTCCAGACAATAACATGAGCTCATCTCTCTTGGAACTCATGTCCTTGATGTTCCTCTGAAGATAATTTATGTAATTCACCGCCTCGTTCAACTGATCTGAGGTAGAACGCTTTCCCTATAGAACCAGAAAAAGTACAAAGCAAAACTTCATCAAGAAAACGAAAAAAGACGGTTAATATTAGCTTTATATTCTTCAGGATCTTGTGATGTAGGAGTGTTACAGTTCTGGTGAATCTTTTCTGACAAAACAACAGCTCAAACTAAGAGATAAAGCAGACTCTTACCAGATTTAACTTGTAGAAGTGAAAAATCAAAAGAAAGATTAATTAAATTAGGGCTTTTAGAAAAGACAGACCTGGATGAACTCAAGAGGGAGAAGAGAGCGAAGAGACGCGTAAAGAGAAGCCATTTCTTGTCTCCTTTGTTTCTCAACTTCTCTGTGCATTATCTTCTCCAAGTTTTCTTCATTACTAACTACTCTCACCTCTTTACGACGCTTTCTCTTCTTCTCCTGAAAATCGGCCATGTAAGAAACCTGTAGTTTTCTTTAAGTTTACTTATTTTATACAAAGATTTTTCCAGCTAGTAGTGATGATGATGGTGATGGTGATGGTGATGAGTCAGCAGGATCTGATCTTGTCTGATTTTGTGCTCGCTGGGATTTTGTCTGAGTTTCAGTCAGTGATTCGTTGTAAAGTTGGAAAAATTATCTGATTAAAAAAGACGGTAACATAAAGAAAGTGACAAAAAAAAAAAAATTAAAGAAAGTGTTTTCGTTTATAAATTAAGGAGGCTTGTTAGGGTAAGCAGTGACGTTTTTCTGCTTCTTTTCTAGTATTAAATAATGCTAATATGTTTCTGTCGACGTTCCATTTTTTACATCTATCAAGTTTCATTTATTCTTTATTATATACGCATGTTAATTGTACGATCAATTATATTCTTATTACGTGTATTCACCCGACGCACCATATATTACAGGATGCACTGCTGTAGCTCTGAAGGGCCGAGACCATAATGTAATTATGTAACTTCTCTAGTTTTAGTCCACATTAACCAAGAAAATACTGCCCTGTTTATCATCAAGGGCAATAAGCTTCGGAAAAACCTTATCCAACTCCATTTCTACTAACACTTTAGCTTCTCCCATACTAGTAGGATCCAGATGAGGCTTATGGGTTAGAATAGGCTCCCCAAGACCTGAGGCGACGTGACTTATTCCTAATCTGGAGTAGCAGCAGTCGGGTATGTTCTTCAGAGTGACCCAAACTGGAAGAATGGAGATTTCTGAAATTTTGAAAGATTCCTCTGGGATCCACAGAAGTACAAAGAGTAAGCAATCATCAATATGCCAAACTCCTCTCTGAATGATCCATTGACGAGTGAGTTGGTGAGGGATATGGAACATAAAAGATGAATCCCCAACCTTCTTACAAGTAATCTTACAACTCCTGCCCCAAATCTTGTTTACTACAGCATGTACAAGACCGCCCGGAGGTAAAGAACACCTATGGAACTTTCCTATGATATATTCATCCTTGTTCTCAGGTCCTAGTCTAAGCACTTTAGAAGGGATAGATACTTCTGGTGTGCCATCAAGTCTGTAAGTTGGCGTAGCTGCCCGGTAGAGATTACGCGATTGAGGACTTAGTCTTGCAGCCCACGGGAATCTTAAAGTTCCATCAGCTTTGAGTTCAGGAGGTGGCAGCTTCTCTATCGGAGGCTGCAGAGAACGAGATGATTGCTTGCCCTTCAATGGCTTGTTCAAAATCTCGTCATTAAGCGATGGCCACATAGCCGCTAACTGGATCCCAACAATAGCAGGGTCGTAGCCAGACGGAGTGCTTGGTTCTGGTGGGGTAGCAGGAGGCTTGAAGTAAAGTGGCTTAGCCCATGAACCCAAAGACGGAACAAAACTCACGGGATCCGGTGGAGCAACGGGAGATGAGGAAGACTGAAGCGGGACCGTGATTGACAAAAGAGCATTTGTGCAAACCGTAGAAGCATTTTCCATTGTTGCACTTATGTCAGAGTAGTGAGAAGCAGAGGCGGTAGCACCAGTATCAGATTGATTGTCACAGGTCACCACATCACTTCCATGAGGACCCGTACCATTGACACAATCAGAAACGGAAGGAACCGTACCATTGGGACCTTCTGGAACCGTAGACGGAGTACTCACGGGTAATTCCGACGACGAAGAGGGAGGAGATTGCGGAGATGACGTAGGGAGAGGAGCTGCAACTAAATCCGAAGTGAGAGATGGATTCCATCAACTTGTGAAAGATGTGGAAACTTAGGCCATAAAGCGAAGAGATGTCTTCTCCCTTCTAAGCCTCAACATGATCCAAACTTGCAGCAAAAAGAAAAGGATGAAATTAATGATGGGGTTCCTGTTGTGGATATTGATCTCATCTTACAGCAAAGAGAAAATGATACTTCCTCTTCAGCAGCTACCTATCTAAACAACCCATTGATTAATGGTGCTTCCCTGACTGCTGTTTCAGCACATGATATTCCTCTACTTCATCAAATGAAAGAGTTCAATGTCCCTTCTGTAGTTTCAGCCGCTGAAATAAGCCAATCCTTGCAATCTGATTTGGAGGGAGCTCCTCCTCTCTGTACGGTTTCTTCTGATTTTTCCGTGGATTGCCAAGGTACATCAAACAACACTTTATCTCCATTAGTAGATTTTCAATCTACTCCCATTACCGCAGCCATTATGGATTCAATTCCATCAAACATTATCAACAAGGAAGTCCAAACACCATCCATTGTTGATCCTTTAATCACATCACTTCAAGTTAGTGAATTTGAGAGTCCTTCTCGTTTCACTGTGCTAGAAGAAGTGGATGAAGTTGAGTCAGAGCATATGAGCTCTCTCAGCTTGACAAGGAGTGGGAGAGAGACAAAACCTCCTATCAAATTTCAAGACTTGGAATGGAAAACAATGAAAGGGAAAGGTAAACGTGGCCGACGTGGTCTTGGATCTTCTCATTAGCTACTCTCTTTCATTTCTTTGGTTCTTTCTAGTTTCGGCCTAATAGCATTTGGTTTGAGACTTATCTTATCATGAAATGTGTTTCATGCAAACTTTACCAAACTCTAAGGTTTTGTAACCTTACCTTGTAATCGTTTATGTTTTTAATTGAAAGCCTTTAATCAAAAAAAAAAAAAACTTCTCTAGTTTTAAATATATTTTTTATATAGAAAGTAATGTACTATATATTCTATAAGAATTAAATACTGCCTGTTTTTGTTTCTGTTATTTGTTGGTGTATTTATTTTTAAATAAAAAAGTATTTATCTTAAAATTATCACTCGAATAGGGTGGTATGGATGTACTTGGACAGTTCGTGTTGTTGAACATTTTTTAAATCTGAGCTAGATTGAATAAAGTTGAGATATAACGCAACAGTTCTTTACAAAAAAAAAAGTAAGTACACTAGAAACTTTTGTTTTCACGATCAATGTATATTCACGATTTTGAAGGTTTATGTAAAAATTTTAAAATTTTAATTTTATAGAATTTATTCAAAATGAAGTTGTTTTGATAAATTAATATATGACTAACACCTTTGACGGTCAATATATATATATACGATTTTGAAAGTTAATATAATACTTTTGAATTTTTGTTTAGTTCAATATAGAATACACTACTATAAAGTTCGGCAATGAAAAATCATGACACACAAAGTTTTTTTTTTAACGTTGGATAATTATGCTATTACAAACTATGAGAAATATTATATACGTTAAAGTTCATGTAGTATTTTTAAATGAGCGATTTGCATAAAAAATAGACAATAATAATGAAATTTGCAAGAATGGAAAAAAGAGGTGGAACCCAACACCTATAGATGCAAAAGGACGCTGTTAACCCTATCACTTTCTTTATTTCTTCTCTCTTCTCTATCTCTCTCTTTTATATTGAAACGAAATTATTTTAATTCTTCCCCAATAAAGGGACATCGGAAAAACATACGGTACCGGAAAAATGTTAGAACCCTAAACAAGCGGATTCAGCAAGAACGAACAAGCATAAACACAAAAAGATCCAGACCAAGATTTAAAGAGAGAAGATTAAAGCGAGGAAAAGAAGACAGAGGAGCTATTGCCCCAGCCCCGACGAACACGAAGGGGTATTGGATCCGATGACCTCGCAAATTCTCAGAAGCTGGTGTGTTTGAAACCGGACATCGATCCATCCACGATTAGTCTTCACCAAAAGAGCCAT
Source organism: Brassica napus (assembly GCF_020379485.1). Classification (NCBI taxonomy): domain Eukaryota; kingdom Viridiplantae; phylum Streptophyta; class Magnoliopsida; order Brassicales; family Brassicaceae; genus Brassica; species Brassica napus. Next base: position 50,040,787 of record NC_063450.1, on the reverse strand, counting down.
CCCCGGAGTTGCTTGGCAGCCTGACCGTCAGAATCTACAAGAGACCCAACTCTCAAACTTCCTCCGCCAAGTTCAGCTGCTGCCTCGCCGTCACACGCATCCTATAGCACGGCGCACAAACCCTAAAATCTACCAGCCAAGAAGAGCTTCAGCATCTAAGAGGGAGATGTCCGGAGAACCGCCATCCCCAAGACAAGCTCGTCAACACCATAATCTTCACAGCGATGGCGCAACAAGAAAACTGTAGTTCCGATAACTAACTAACAAAACTCCGCAAAGATAATATAATAATTAGCCAGCTAACATGAGTTATTAATGTTTACGTATTTGTTAGTTTAGCCGGTTAACATTCGTTAACATTAGTTAGTTTATCCGGATAACAAATATATTTTTACATATTTGAATCAAATCTTTTTGAGCAGTATATTCGTTAGTTTAGCTGGCTAACAGATATATGTTTGAGTATTCATCTTCTTTGCTTTTCGTTTGGGTAAGGTTGGCGTAAGTACAACTTATATGGTTGATATATAAGTTAGCATGGTTATAATGTGACTCATTTATATCCTCCATAAATTAGCATGGCTACATGGTCGGTTAAACATAAAATTAACTATATAAGCAACAACAACACATATGATAAAATTTGTGTACGGCTACACACAAAATTATATGTTTAACAAATTTTAACACATATGATTAAAAAGACTTTTAGCCGGATATAACATCATAAGCATAGTTAATTAATCGCAAATTTATGTTTTACAACCGAGAGCACCTAAGACGAATATCTTTAGATAAAAATGGCTAAACTAAAACTTGTTATTGATATAAATTCCGGCCTGGTCGAAGTATCTATAAGATCTTTGCTGGAAACTGAAATGCCACCAACGGTAATAGACTTGAAAACAGAACGTACATGAAGTTATTAATATTGCTTGGCCGTATAATGTTTATCTTAACCAGTCACTATAACACGTATTCGGCCACATAGATAAGTAAATAAACACATACCTTGGCTGAAACCGGTCTGGCCTTCTCTGCAATATTTATAAGATCTTTGCTGGAAACTGGTACTTCGCAAGCCTCTGGACCCTCCCACTATAGACCCTTTCGATCAAAAACAACAAAAGACATAAACTTTGAGCAGACCATATACACACCAAAATTACAAAACAAAAACGAGCTATGCAATAAGCTTTGAGTTGAAACTAAAAGCAATCAACTTTGAAGTCAACCTTGAAGTAGGCGAGATTATTACGTATCTGGGATACAAAGTCGGTGAGAAAGTCAGGTCTAGCGAATGAGAATCCTCGTGCAATCTTCACCATCAGACTTAGAATCCGACGGCCCACCTGTGATTTCGATGCGAGCAAATGGTCGGAGAATTTCCTGATGTTGAAATCAGAACCGAAATCACCATTTGGAGATGAACCATGGTGATAAAATATTGAATCCATCTCTATCTTGGGGTCAAATATATTTGAACCTATCATTTTGTTTTTTTGAAACATTTTCCTTGTGCTCTATCTTATGAAAATCTGAGTACATGGGTTGCGAAGAAAGTTCGGGATAAAACTTACAATTGTACTGTAACATCCCGAGTTGTGATATGTGAAAAGGCTTAAGAGAATTGATTTGGCTACCTATGTCACCAAAGTTGACTTACCTTTTCCAGAGCACATCCTGAAAAAACTCCAGAGTTAAGCGTGCTTGAACTGGAGTAGTGGAAGGATGGGTGACCTATCGAGAAGTGATTCGCGATAGCGTGCGAGTGAGACCAAAGCATGGAAAAAGGTCGGGTGGTGATTAGGGTTAGTAAACAATGATTTCGAGCCTTTAGAAAAATTAACGGACCGATCGCTGGAACGGGATGGGCCCACAGGCCGAGAGAGCGGACGTGGGTGGCCTATTAGCTGTGGGCGGTCGGGGCGTTACAAGTGGTATCAGAGCTGGTTAGCCATCTCAGTTCTGACCTGAGAGGCGTCTTGAGACTTGTCGTGGAGCGCAACGAGGACGTTGCGTTCTTTGAGAGGGGGTGAATTGTAACATCTCGAGTTGTGATATGTGAAAAGGCTTAAGAGAATTGATTTGGCTACCTATGTCACCAAAGTTGACTTACCTTTTCCGGAGCACATCCTGAAAAAACTCCAGAGTTAAGCGTGTTTGAACTGGAGTAGTGGAAGGATGGGTGACCTATCGGGAAGTGATTCGCGATAGCGTGCGAGTGAGGCCAAAGCATGGAAAAAAGTCGGGTGGTGATTGCAGGGTCAGTAAACAATGATTTCGAGCCTTTAGAAAAATTAACGGACCGATCGCTGGAACGGGATGGACCCACGGGCCGAGAGAGCGGACGTGGGTGGCCCATTAGCTGTGGGCGGTCGGGGCGTTACATGTACCTGGATAATCCGGTGAGAATTCGATTAGTTTGTAAGAAAGATTATGGCGGAGTAAACAATGAGAATGGAAAAGATGAGAGATGAAATGGTTTAGAAATAAAGAGTATATCGATTATAGTGAAAAGGGAAATAACTCTTTCCAGACCATTCTTTTCACGCGTAATTCTATATAGGTGTTTTGTATAATGAATAAGGGGGGTGGGGTGGGGGTGGGGGTGGGAAATACGGACGATAAAAGCACATCAACGAGAAATGCTGAAATGAGAAATGCTGAATTCCATCTTTGCAAATCATTATGTTAGCGGTGTATAGGGAGTGCAATTTCTCTTTTTTAATTTTTGTTTTTTTCCCGTATTCTATGTGATTGCATATTGCACATCCTAAACATGCGAGTATATCAGGTTAATGAGCCAAGCTGGCCCATATATTGGCCCAATTACGTTAAAGATATTTAACGGCCATATAAATAGAACCAAGAAAAAAGAAAAAACTCGAGCTCTCTTTGTGGTTTTAAAAGAAGAAAAGTGAGAAATTGGAGATGACCATTAATATAAATTTGTATCTCCATTGTGACCAGAATAATCTGAGACCTAAACTGTAGAGGTTTTAGGCCCATAGGATTTGTAATCTCATGTGTTGGGAAACGAAAATATTATTTATGTGCAATCAACAAAACAATCAAACTTGCATAGTGTGTGATACTCTTGTCTCTGTCAATGCGTGTGAAGAAACAAAAACAGACTAGCCTGACATGTTGGAGCCGTATTATGGAAACTAAATCAAAGTAACACTAACACTTAGCAAACAGATTGATTCCTAAGTTTGTCAACGGCTCTGCTTCATCATCCACATTATCACCGGCCGCAAATGGTGAGAAATCAGTAGGCACTTACGGAAGACTCACTTCTCGTTTGAGCATCCCCAAAACCTGTTTCATCGACGGTCTTGAAACCGGCAATCTTTGCAGACACTGCAAGGCCACTTTTATGCACAACACTGCTTGTTCCTGGTCCAAATTTTGCAACTTTCGGTCCACAAGATCAACAAGCTTCCCTCTTCTCGCCAGCTTCCTCGCCCAAGACATGAGATTCGCCCGTTGGATCTCACTCGCAGACCCCGTCATCTCAAGCGGACGCCTCCCCGAAACCAGAACCAACAACAGTACACCGTAGCTATAGACATCACATTTCTCAGACACGTTGTTGTTGTCTAAGTTACAGTACTCAGGCGCTGCATAGCACACGGTTCCTCTCATGCTCGGCGTGCTACTTATCCCGCAGCTCTTCGCTATCTCCCCACTCACCGAGTCATGGCTATTACCCCGTGCTCTTAACCCATCTAACCACCAATCTATGCTGCTGCCTTTACTGTTACTACGACGCCTCACGCTACTACTCCCATCATCACTACAGAACTCAGATTCTAACGTTTTCTTCTTCTTCTTTTTTTTATTAGCGAGTTCTCTTCGGTACTCATCTTTCCACCACTCTCTAACCATCCTCCGCTTCTTCTTCTCCTTATTCTCACTCTCTTCCTCCAGCGAAAGCCACCACTCTAGTCTCTTGCTACTCTTCTTCTCAAGCTTCTTACTCGACGAAGAAGAAGAAGCTGTCCTCGCCACGGACTCAATCCAATCAACGCTGCTCGGTCTCTCCTTCTTCACCTCCGAGCCAATCCACTGCATCACATACTCCTTCACTTTCCCTCTCTCCGCATTGCTCTCTTGCTTCCACCACCAATCTTTCCCCTTCTTTAACACCACATCCTCCCCCATCTCCGGAGAAGCGGAGACAACCGTCTCCGGCGACTCCAAAGGCGCTACTCCCATCTCCGGCGAAGAACCAGTAACTGGCGGCGACTGTTTCACCGGCCCGAAGTTGAAATCTTCGTAACCAGTCGCGGTAGTGATCACACTCTCTAACTCTTCCTCCACCCCTCCTCCTCCGCCGCCACCGTTACTCTCCGGTGCTACAGCGATCTCCACGTGCTCAGGCTTAACTCTAGCTAAACCGAAGTCAGCGATTTTAGCTGAGAAGAGCTTATCCAACAGGACATTGCTAGGCTTTATGTCTCCGTGAATCACAGGCCGTTCGAGGCCGTGAAGATGCTCGATACCTTCGGCGACGTTAACCGCAACCGAGAATCTCTTACTCCAATCCATAAGCTCAGGGCATCTCCTATGAAGCAGCGCGTCTTGTAAGTTTCCATTATCCATAAGCCGGTAAACGAGAAGCAAACGTCGTCGTTTTCTATCGTGCGAGAAGCCGATGACGGGGACCACGTGAGGCGAGTCAAGCTTGGCGGCGAAGAAGAGCTCGTTCTGGAACTCGGCTTCTCCCTGGAGAGATCCTGAATCCATCACCTTGACGGCCACATTCTCGCCGGAGGAGAGGGTTCCTCTGAAGACGGCGCCGAAGCCGCCTTGACCGAGCCGGTTCGCCGGGGAGAAAGACGCGGTGGCGCGGCGGAGAGTCGAGTAAGAGAACTCGCGCGGCGGGTGGGAGGAGGAGGAGGGGGCTCCGGGCGGAGGTGGTGGACGTTTCCGGCTGGACTTGCAGAAGCAGACGGAGAGTGTGATGAAGAGAGAGAAACAGGCGCCGGCTCCAGCAACCGTTAACGGCGGAAAGGTTCGAGTTGTCTTGTCGTGGTGGGCCTGGTGGCTTAACGGCGGTGAGGCTACCGGAGCCGGTGCCGAGATTGCTCGTGACGGCATAGTGGATTAACTAACCGAGGCTGAAACATAAACAGGAGAATAAAAATCGAAACTTTATGTTATGTTTCTCCGTCGGAGTTATGTCTGTTTTTAGCTTTTCAGATTAAAATCGGAAAGAGAGAAGAAAGGTAACAGCTGTTTCGAAAAATGGAAATGTTTTGTTATTTGTCGATTTTCCTGTTTTTAATTGTAAATTAATTAAAATCATTAATTACATCTTGGTTTCACTTATTGGTTCAACCAAATCTTTCCATATCAGATCGAGAAAACCATACAGAGATGAAAAATAATGGTTCAAGATTATGTTTGAATTTAAAGTATAATTTGAAGATAAAGCAAAGCCAAGACCAATTGATTTAAGTTTAATTTGGTTTCTTTACTTCTTCATGAACCAACATACCCGGATTGAAAACCGGACCGGGTTAGCTGTTAGCGCCATGTTTAATGCTCTAATGTTACGTCGCTTTTGACTGACATAAGAGATCATTTAATTTGTAACGTTAAAAGGGAAATTAAAGAGGTGGTGGTATTCACGTGGGGAGGCCGTGGGGTAATCAAAGATCACCATGTGGAATTTGTCTAATTAGGTTACTTAATTTAATTAATTACTAACATATTCAAAACGGCACGCAACGTTTATTGTATTGAGAAAACGGACCGACTTCTCAGAAACCACACGGAACCTGCTGTTATTTTTTCCAGCTTTCGTCTTCATTAGATTTAAAAACTTTGTTTATTGCTGAAATCTAATTGGATAATTGTATTACGTGTGTATTTACTTTCTCCTTTTAAAAAAAAAAACTTAAAGTCAACACTATTTTATAGTCAACTTTATGCTGTTCGAAGATAAAACACGCCTTCTTATGAATTTTCCTTTTTTGCGTCAACTCTCTTAACGGATCTTTCCCCTTTTTTTTTATAAAAGGAAATGTCCACAAGAAAGGCAAGCACTAATAATTTACTTATCAGATTACATACCAAAAACGGAAACTTAACATTTGAATGCACAACTGAAATCCTCTATATATAGGACTAGTAGAATCACTCACAGAACACACAATTGAATTGCCAACTAGAAGAACAAGAAGAGAAGAATTATTTTTGAGAAGATGATTCATGCCAACGAAACTGAAGCATTACCGTGCGCTGGAGGTTGTGCACTCTTCGGGACACGAAGGAACAATAATCTATGCTCCCTTTGCTACAAAAAGAGTGTCCTTGAACAGTTGGCCACTCTCAAACTTGAGTCCAAGCCCCAGCCATCAACAGTTCCCACAAGAAGTCCAACAGTTGCCGTACAAGAACCGGTTAGAAAACAGAGATGCGAAACGTGTCATAGGAAATTAGGGATGACAGGATTCAGCTGCAGATGCGGACACATGTTTTGTGGGCCACATCGGTATCCCGAGGAGCATTCTTGTCCTTTTGATTACAAACAATCTGGACGCCTCGCATTGGCCAAGCAGTTGCCTTTGACTAGAGCTGATAAGTTGCATACTCCCTCCGTTTCGAATTAGATGTCGTTTTAGAACAAAATTTTCGTTTCAAAGTTAGTGTCGTTTTATGATTTCAATGAATTTATTGACTTTTTATTATAATATATTTTTCTATTGGTTGAAATCTGGTTAGGTGTATTGGTAATGATGTTTTTATCTAAAATTTATTTAAATGTTTTATTAATATGTGTGTTGAAGTCTAGAACAATAAGTAAAATGAAATGGATGGAGTGGATTTTAGTCATAGTTTGTCTTAGATATTGAATACAATTTTTGATGTTATTTTAAATCTTTAAATGAGCAATATACACTTCTTTTTCCAAGATTCCAAGCATAATGATCCAACTAGAAAGCTGAATGGAAGTTGTCCATATATCATTAAAATGTCATAAAATAGCCAACGGGTTAATAAACTAAAATTGTTGCAAAAGATGATTAATCATGTAGGACAGATGCCTCAAGAATGACTATTCTGGTCATTTACATTTGTCATATCTCTAAACGATGTTTGCATCATCATCTTCTTATGTTTTGTCTTTTTCTCATGACATTAACCGACTCTCTTCTCTATAAATAGAAGTCGTAAGAGAAAGAGAAGAATAATAAGAAGAAGAAATCTTATAACATCCTTTCTCTCTTTACGTTTTTAAACAACAACAATAATTATTAAAGTCAACATCTCATCTCTAGTTTTTGTTTCATTGATTAACATATATATATATATATACAGATATATAAAAATATATATCTGAACTGATAGTTCACAACACGTTATCAGCACGAAACTCTGACCAACTAAGGTTTATCAATTCGAAAGTTTTTAAACCAACCGAGGTAATGTTTAAATTTATGTATTTCAATATATTTAATTTATTTAAATTTTATTATTATTTTGGAATGAGAAGCAAGGTCTTCTCCGTCTATTTATCGAGATGATAGGCACTGCTTTTTTCGACTGATTATTATGGTAGGATATGCCTTAACGATTAGAGAACACGTGGTAGGTTTTGCCTCCGTTAATAAAAAGAAAAGGTAAAAAATGGTAGACTAAGTCTTCTTAGACCTTGAAATAAGTAAAAGTCAAAATGGTAAACCATGTTTCCTCGGACTTTGAAAAATGATCAATACGGTAGTCTAAGACTCCTCGGATCATGTGGTAGGCTAAGCCTCCAATTTTATTTATTGCCTTTTAAATTTCTGCAATTTAATTTATGCATTTATTTTATGCTTTTAATTTATGCATTTAAATTTTCGTCTTTATATATTATTATTCTATGAATGCCCTTGATATTACTAGAAATAATTATAAGACTTGGGCAGTGGATGCAAAGATGCACCTGAGAAAAAATGAGCTTTGAGAAATCATCGATAAGTTGAAACGATATCGGATGAGAAAAAGAAAAACCATAATATTTTACCCCACTTCAATGATGGTTTATAAGATGAGGTGTATCATGAGAAAAGATTTAGAAGATCTTTGATAGTTAAATCCTTGAAAGAAAGGATTGAAGTTGATGTAAATCCTCCAAGTAAACTGAAAAAAAAGATGAAATCATGATACTAAACCATCAAGTCGGTCCTACTAGAAAAGGATGAGGGTGTAGATGCGGTTGAAACCGATATCATGGTCGTGGAAGAGGACGAGGAAGAAGATTCCATCCCTATGAGAATAATGAGAACTTCTACGAAAATGAAAGTGGTCGGGTGATAAAAGGCAAACAGAAAATGTTTGCTATAGATACGGCTAGAAAAAAAACTGGGTAAGTAGTTGTCGTACACCAAATATTTAGCCGATATGTATCAAGAATCAAAAAGAAAAAGAGAAAGGAAGCGAAATAAACTTCATCTCTTATGAGCCCGGACCATCTTTTCAAGGCTTGAATACTCATATTGATGATTCAGATTTTCTGGTTGGTCCAGAAAATAAAAATAAAATATCGATGTGATATGATAATTATTTTTCTAAAGAATATTTTGAGATTCAGGATGAAGATAGAAATACTTGACAGATATTGGGTCTCGTACATGGCTATTAAAGGTAACAAATATCTCTTCTCTTTCAAAATAAATAAGTATAGTATTTAGTAATATAAACATATTATTGGCTATAGAAAAACTTAAGATGAAAAGACATGCATAAGAAAAAGATGGCAAAATTATAATTGAGTGCTAAACCTGAAGTTTACTGATATATAACCATCTCCAATAATGTTATCGACATTATTGTGAAATGTTGAAAAACCAGAAGTTTTTCACATATAGTATGTCAAGAAAATAAAGGAAACCATCATGGGTGATGAATCATCAAACAAGTTCACTATATATGATTTCTTTAAACAGACCCTAAGTTAAGATCTCACTCTAAAGGATTTGAAACATAATTCATCCGAAAATGAGAAAACTGAATATGTTATTGGTTCTGGATTCAGTACGAGATTTTAGACATTGAATGTCATCATCTCGAGGGGGAGAATTAAAGAATCATAGTGAGTGGAACATTGAGAAATTATGTTCGCACTTGAAAAAGTAAATTCAAGTAAGATGATCCTCATGATCGGGTGTAAACATGCAGTTGTGCATGTAATGAAGACATATACAATCCATAAGGGATAAAGTATATGGATAATTAGAAATATGCTCCCAAGTTTGCTAGAAACATATGAAAAGCTGATGGAATGAGATATGTGAAATGGATTACAATGAAAAGTAGAATAATCCATTTACAAAGTGCCTGCCAGACATTTTGATGAATAAAATCTCATATTCCAGCTGAAAAGACTCCAATAATAAAATGTGTCCTACACGGATGATATATGAGTCTATTGCACGCTAGAGACGTGATAGACCATTTTGGTTCCAAAGAGTCCTCGAAAAAGAGCAAAAATATAAATAGAGGATGAATCTCATTATGAGACCGTTGATATGGTTAATGTGTAATCAAGTACCTGAGTAAATCATCGATGATAAAGAGATCTCGATTAACCATATCAGTACGGGTAAAAAGATGGAACCAAATAGAAAATAGATTGTCGACAATAATAAAAAAGCGCTATATAAATAAGGATTATGAATCTACCTCTATGTATGAGGGTAGAGTGAATTGATTGACCATCAATTCGATATAAAGCTCGTTAGAAAAACGAGAAATGTTTGGACCAAAAGTCCAAGGTATATATTTCTCCAGAGAATGAAATGAAAGATGACTTTGAGGTATGAAAAACGACTTGTTCCAAGGTCACTGGAGAAAATTTAAAATAGATGCAATATATTGATATGTCTGGCAGGAAAAAAACGACTTGAGTTGCATCTTGATATTTAGAAGTCCCTGGAGAGTTAAAGATGCTCTTGGGAATGTATAAAACTCTGGAAGAGTTAGAACAAGCCGTATATAAGGTATATTGAACTAGTAACTGGTGATATGTTTATGGCATGGTTCTTCAATTGCCATTTTAATGAGAATGAATTTCAAGTGTTAGGGGGAGGAATTAGAGAAATTCCTAAAGATATTATAAGGTCTACACAATCGTTGTTACACCTTGACCCCCCTATGAATTAAAGAGAACATGAAATTCAGGAAATTGTGCATTTGCATAATTTGGCAAACCAGTTACCAAATGGGTTCACAGATACGACATGATATACCCGCTGAAAATGTTCCATCAAGAGTTGATGTTCCTAAAGAACAAACTGATGGTAACAAAATGAATGAACCTAGGGTTCAATTAAAGAGGGGGAGACTAGCGGGTTCTAAAGATAAAAATCCCCGAAAAAAAAAATAGATGAGGAAAATAGTAAGGTTCTAGAAGAACCTGATATTGAAAGATGTCTGAAAGAAGACATAAATAGAAAGGTTCCAGAAGAAACTGTTACTGAAAAATGTCTTAAAGAAGGTATAGAAAAAGATGATCCAGATGACGAGAAGAGAACAAAAAAGTATGAGATTTCCATCAACTACGCCCGAGATGAAAAGTTATGGATCAGAAATAAGATAAAAGATGTTGATGGAATGTTCTCCTTTTCAGTGTCCAAAGAGATCGATCATAAAAACGATGATCCTGATCAAAGGTCCATTTTGGAATGTCTTTGGACCAATAGTCTTAACGCCTGAGAATATAAATCCAGTTGGGTATAAGTGGGTATTCGTGAGAAAAGTAACACGATATAAAGCCTGATTAGTTGCCCAAGATTTTTCTCAGAGACCGAAAATTGATTTTGAGAAACATATTCCCTGGTATTGGATGCAATTACGTTTAGATTTTTGATGAGCCTAACGGCGTCTAAAAATCTTGAAATGCATCTCACGGACGTTGTGACTGCATATTTGTTTGGATCGTTGGATAACGATATATATATGAAACTCCCGGAAGGATTGAAAATGCCAGGGGCATTGAAAGAAAAATCCAGGGAGATTTGTTTGGTCAAGTTACAACGATCACTTTACGGACTAAAGTAATTCGGACGGATGTGGTACAATCGTTTAAGTGAATATATCTTGAAAAAGAGATATGTGAATAATGCGATATATCCATGCGTTTCTATGAAGAAATCGTCATATGGCTTTGTGATCATTGTTGTATATGTAGATGACCTAAATGGAACTCAAAAGGAGGTTGATGACTCTCGAACTCAAATGAAAGAAGAGTTCGAAATGAAAGATCTCGGCGAGATAAAGTTTTGTCTTGGGCTCCCGACAGAGTATCCCCGAGAAGGAATATTTGTGCATCAATCAAACCATACGAAAAGGTTATTGAAACGCTTTCGTATGAATAAAGCGACTCTTTTGAGTACTCCAATGGTAAATAGATCTCTCGATGTTGAAAGAGATGTTGTTTTAAAAGATCCTGGTAAGATCTTATAAGTACTTTGGAGATGATAATGCTCATTTCCGATTCATAGAAATTAGAAGGACGTCGAGAACATATTCGTTCTCTCCAAGAAACAAACTCTGGTTGCGACATTTTCGAATCAAGCATAAACTATTGCGCTTCACGAAGCATGTCGAGAATGTGTGTGGCTTCGGTCAATGAGTCACCACATACAAGAATCAAGCGGAATAGTTAACAAGAAAGAGCCGATGAAAGTTTTTGAAGATAATTCGGCGTGGGTCGTTCAACTCAAAGAAAGTTATAACTTGAGTGAAGTACATCCCTCCAAGATTTTTCTCATACATATGAGAACTCGAGAAAAATAAAGAAGTGGACATCGAGTATGTACGGTCATGCGACAATCAGGCTGACTTGTTCACAAAACCTCTTCCGACTACAACATTTCAAAAACATATCTATGATATCGGAATGCAGCATTTGCGTGACCTGTGACGAAAAAGCTTTGTCTACTATTATCAGGAGGAGATTACGGCAGTGTATTCTTTTTTTTTTGTCATGGTTTTCGTCCCAATGGATTTTTCCATGATTAAGTTTTTAACGAAGCACTACGTAATATAAGATGAATAATCAAGGGAGAGTGTTGCAAAAGATGATTAATCATCTGTCTCAAGAATGACTATTCTGGTCATTTATACTTGTCATATCTCTAAGTGATGTTTGCATCATCATCTTCTTATGTTTTGTCTTTTTCTCATGACATTAACCGATTCTCTTCTCTATAAATAGAGGTCATAAGAGAAAGAGAAGAATAATAAGAAGAAGAAGTCTTATAAGAGCATCCCCGTTAGTAAACCCGAGCACAGAATCTTAGATTAGCTTTTTTCTTTTAATTTTTATTTTTTTCGTAATATTTTTTTATTATTTTTTTTAGAAAAAGAACAAATCGCGAACTGCTACGTATCAGTGGAGCCCGCGAATAGTGTTGAACCCGTATCATACTAGCGAGCTCATGAGAGACAGTATCATCAAAACACTAGAGCCCACAAATATCATAATAATATTATTTTTTTGGATTCCATGAGAATTTTGGGTATGAACCCTTGATGGGCATGCTCTGACATCCTTTACGTTTTTAAACAACAACAATAATAATTAAAGTCAACACCTCGTCTCTCTCTTTTTGTTTCATTGATTAACATATATATATATATATATACAGATATATAAAGATATACATATGAGCTGATAGTTCACAACAAAAATATACTTCACCCAGTGTTTTTAATATTAGATCGGCTAGCGAACCGGAAATTTTTTAGGTCATGGGTTATTGTGTTTTCGACCGGGTCTAAATCCGGTTCGATCGGATTTACTTAGATTAAACTAAATTTAATGATATTTTATAAATAATATGCATATATTTTTTTAAAAATAGATCATATCAAATAAAATGATTAAATAGTCATAATGTGTAAAAAAACTTAAAAATAACAATTAAAATCTAAAATCAATATGGAAAGTACATTTACACTTTATTCGCAGATCTTATCACTCTAAATCTTCATCACCTTTTAAAAAAAAATTATATAAACATTAGGTAAAAGTTATATTTTGAAATCCAAATTTCAGAAACATAAATGTTTCAATTATTTAAAGTCTTCAAAACAAGTGATCATGAAATAAAAATTTAAACAAAGTGAAAAGTAGACAAAAACAATATCTTGACGTGAATATTAAACTTTGTGAATCTCGTAATTTATGAGTTGTAGAGACGACAGAAGAAAAAGACGAGAGACGATACTTTATTAATCTTTGATAAATCGTATTTTTACTTAAAAACGGAAAAAAATAATTGTTTCATTAACAAAATTTTGGCTTATATACGAACCAGGGTTTGGCCGGTTCATTGGTCGCCGGTTTCCAGGTTTTTGACGGTTCGAGAGAGGTTTTTAACTGGTACAATTTTAGTTGGATTGTATCATTAACCCAAACCGGATTATTTTCGGTTCATGGTTCAACCCGGTCCGACCGTCGGTTTGATCCGGGTTTAAAAACACTGACTTCACCATTTAAGAGACTTAAGATGTCAATTATTCACTCAGCGTATGAGCTTTTAAAATTAACACAGACCTATCCGGGAAGCAAAAGCAACTGAATTATATTTTGGAGTTGTGAACTTGTGATAAGATGCACAATAGCTGTATAACGCAACAATAAATAAAACTTAAACAACCAAATACTGAAATGCTAATGATGGCCTGTGTCTAGTATTTGATAAAGAGTGAGACTGGTTTGTCTTGAATCAGGAGTTGCTTTTTGCTACTCCATACAGTTGCATAAGCTTTGCTGATTGTAAAAACCTCCATCACTATTGACTTTGTTTCTTGAAGCTCAAATCTACATCTTCATTCATCTGCACCAAACCAAAACACTTCAACACATACCACTTAGCATAAGCACTTATATCCTTTATTCAAAGCTTACCGCTTCAGCAACTTGTTTGGCTTTATCTTCGTTGAACCCAAGCGCCTCCAAGATCTGGCGGCCTGCTGAATCCTTTTGAGACCAAACCCCAAGAAGCAAGTAGGCAGTGGTTAGTTCCCCATCCACACCTGTGACAAATCAGTTTCAGTAGGCTAATAACGGATGGGAAACAAGCACATGGATTTAGAATGGTGTTGTTAATGCACACCAGATTTTTTCTTCTCATCAATAGCCCAGTCAACGGCCTTGCGAGCAGGTTCAGTAAGAGGAGGATGCTCAGGGCTGAAGAAGTACATATCTGATTTCCCTAGCAGCTTTATAATCTCATCTCGAACCTTGAAAAGCGTGATTCCATTCCCCCTTAGGAACTTAGCAGCTGTGCTAGTACCTGTAATGAAAACCCGATCACAACAGCAAGGATAAACAAACGTCAGTTAAAACACAAAATCCGAATCCCATCACTATCTTTAGAACAACAACAACAGCAACAAGGGGTTATGAAACGCACGCTAAAGAACACACACGAAAAAAAATGAAAACCAAATATCTGATGGATTCTACTCTCCATTGCTTTAAGAAAACGACCAAATAGCATAAGCATTTCCACATATGAATATATAATGTTTCCGTTTTTTAAATGGTTAAGAAACAAAGGGATATATATATATGCTAAACCTCATCCAACATGCATTTAGTTTTATAGGAGCAGCTAAGCCTATGCGAGAGCTCTCTCCAAACCAAAATTTAAGACTTTTTCTTTCAGTCCACAGTTGAATTACTGAACTCTCATCTTTCAACCAACAAAAGGGATAAATATTCACCAAGAAACCACTCAATCTCAAACTAGAAAACTCAGAAAATATATAGGTGAGGCAGAATAGACAAACCTTCAACCAAAATACCCATGAGAATGGCTTCAGTCCCGGTAGTTGGATACTTGAGCTTCCTAGCCTCCAGTTCCCCCATCGCCAGTGACTTTATAGCTCTCGCCGACCATCTAAAACCAACCCCCAAGAATTACAAAAAAAATAGAAGCTCTATCATTAACAATTTGGATACTCACTTTGGGATCTTGTCGGAAGAAGAACCATTCTCCGGTTGCCTGCCAAAAATCCGACACAACAACAACAACAACAACCCCTAAGCTTCCACGAACTAAAGGAATACCCACAAGATATATAAAGCGGCTGAGAAATTAAAAAAACTCACGCAGTTGGGACGCTAAAGACCGTGCTGGCCGACGTCAAGCACCGGTGCTTCTTGGAGACGAAGCAGCGGCGCGACGTTTGTGTCACAAGAAGCTTCTTTCCTAACAGAGAAGAAGGAGGAGGAATCGAGACGAAGATCCGAGGATTCGAATTCGATACCGTCACAGGGATAAAGGAAAGCGTGTACGACGACGCCATTTTTCTGCTCCGACACGAAGACAAAGCCTCCTTTGGCTAGGAAGGATTAGTTACTTACTCGCCTCCTTGTGTGTCTTGTCTGCTTCTTGCACATAAACCCCCCAAATCTATCTATACATAATTGTTTTTATTTCTAGTCCAATTCGCTTTTTAATATTTCAAATAGAGCCACATACTTTTATTAAAATTCAATTTTACCCACAACCGATAGCGAACCAAAGAAAAAAAAAAAGGGTTTATAAATTAGGAACGAGTAGGGTTTATTTGATCCTCTGGGGCAAGAAAACTTAAACCTAATTTGGATTCGGATCAAAACTCTTCTGACTATTCTGATCGTGAATCATCATCCCCTCTCCAAAACAAACGTGTGATCATATGTTGTTTTATTTTTCTTTTCTCCACTATGCATGGTTTGTGAACACCCCCTTTAGGTTTCTCCAATCTGCACTGCAGGCTCCTAACCGTACGTAGACAACTCTCCTTTGGTTACTACTAGTTTCTTACATATGGACAACATCAATCATCTTCCGGAGGATGTGCTCTTGCGAATATTGTCACTCAACACGATAAAACCTGTTATGGCCACAAGTCTCTTGTCCAAAAGATGGCGTTCTCTTTGGACTTTGGTTCCAGGACTTTCATACGACGATAAAAATCACAATGGTGACTACAAGAGCTTCACGCAGTTTGTTTCCAGGTCTTTCCTATCAAACAAGGCACCAGTTCTAGAACATTTGCATCTGAGTCTTGGCCATGGCTGTCCCTTTGAAGATATTGGACTATGGATTAATCTTGCACTTAGTCGCCATGTGCGTGAGCTGCATATTCATATACGTTCTTCCAAAAAAGGGTCTCTTACTTTGCCGAGTAGTCTATATACCTCTGAAACACTTCAGAGTTTGACACTCATCAAGTGCGTTTCTCTGGATGTTCCTGTTCACGTTCGTCTCCCGTCTCTCAAAACTCTGAGCCTTGGGTTTGTCACTTACGCTGACATGTCTCTACAGAGACTTTTATCCGGTTGTCCAAATCTTGAAGCATTGTCTGTGGAACATCGTTCGGAAGACTCACCAATGGGCTACATATGTCCCACAACAAAACACGTGGGACGTATGTGCTAAACGTCCCTTCTTTGAAGTACCTTAAATGTAGTGGGATGTCAAGTAACAACCTCCTTCAAATTAAAAACATGCCTGAGCTGGTAACGGCACATGTTATCTTCTGTGGAGCTACCCACAAGTTTCTGAAAGCTCTCACTTCTGTCCGTCGTCTTAAGCTATGGATAACACGTCCAGAGGTAAATATATCAAACTATAGAAAAACATTAAAATCGTCCTCTCAGTATATTTAATATGGAGTATTACTTATGTAGTTGTTGCATATGAAACAGGTTATGAATACTTCTGGTATGATCTTCAACCAGCTTGTCCATCTAGACTTGTATTTATTTAGGGAAGGGTGGTGGGATCTACTTATTTGTATGCTCCAAGGATCTCCCTAACTACGATTTCTCAAACTCATTAATGTATGTGTTCTCTTTGAATACACTTTTTGTCCGGTTTAAGTTTTTCCAATATTGTGTCTTTGTCTGATAATGTTGTTGGTTTGTTAAATATGTCCATGGTCTTAGAAACTTGGTTGGGGCAGCAGATTCAGTAACTCTGGCAGAAAAATCCCAACTGGTTGGAAGCCGCCGAGTTCTGTTCCAGAGTGTTTACTGCACAGTCTTGAGGCTTTTGAGTGGTTAAGGTACAGAGGAAGACATGGAGATAAAGAGATGGCAGCTTATGTACTTAAGAATGCTACTTGTTTAAAGACGGCTACATTCTATCCAAAATCAACTCACCTGGGAAAGAAGAACCGAATGATCAAGGAGTTGGCATCTGAGCTTTTTGACTGAAAAATCATAACACACATTTTAATGTTCTTGATCTCTCTTCTTATACAACTCTCTATTTTTTTTTTCAAAATACGACTAAATAATAAATATATATTAGGGAGAATACATTATATATTTGTGCATGTTGCGTTCATAGCAATAATCATGTTAAGCTGTAATGGATTAAGATAGATTCAGTCTCAGTTACCAAAAGCTTCGGACCAGAATCTCTCCCGAGACTGACTCGGTCTAGAGATGAGATCATCGGATCCCAAGGAACCAAAATCTAAGGTCTACCTTTCAAATAGAATCACAGACTTTTATTAATATTCAAATTTATGTAATGAAATAAAAAGACACAAGCTAACCCAAAAAAAGTACATAGTGGAACGAGTAGGGTCCTAATACTAACCTTCACCGTGGTGATGGACCAGTGGTACAAATCTACAAGTGAGACTTCATAGTTGGTTTATATCACTAATCAAGAATCAGATTAGTACGTGTAAGATCCTGTAATATTCTCTCCATTGAGTCCAAAACCAAATCAAGATGATGAGTCTCTCATTTTCTTGCCCTCAAAGTCTCTCCTTATGAGCTCCAAAACCATCTCGTTCCATATATCAACCGGTCCCGGCATGCACCAGTGCAAGCAATCCTGAGGCGGAGGTCGTCCATCAGGTCCCCTTTTAGTGATCTTGTTTGGGTCTAGACTCCTGTACGGCCCCGGATGACCATCATGTCGATACCCGAAAGCCTCTGTAATATCCATCAGCTTTAACTTCACCTTTGAGCTATCCTCAACTCCATCCACTGCTCGGTTAAACCCTGTCGTCTGTCGCTTGCTTCTCGTGCATTATCTCCGTGAACCCGTTTTTCACTAGCTTCCCGGGAAGGATGGGTTCTTCTTTCCCCGTGCATGAGCCTCCTGTGTTCCAAGCACCACCTTCGTAGTGATCAGGCGACCATGTTCTCACAATGGTCAACCCTGTGAAGTTCGGGTGCGTAGCTATGGACTTTAGGATTGTTTCTACTGATATTCCGAATGCCTCCACGTTATTGACTTTCATGGGTTTTGATTTGTCTGGCCACCATAACTGCCCTCCAACGATCTCGTCCTTTGATATGTAGACAGACTGCTTTGCAAACCAGTGCCCTGATGACAGGACAACCACGCCGAAACTCGGAAGAGCTTCTATGATGCGCTCATCGGGAATGTCCAGGTTCAGTTTGGTGACACCTTCAGGAGCATAATCGAATTTTTCGTTGAACTCGTGGACAAGCCAAGATGACCAAATACGGACAATCGTCACCGATGTTGAGTTGAAAAACCATCTCTGCATCTTTTTATTCCCACGATTCACCGGTGTTTCAACCTGAAAACATCAATCTACGTTAAGATAGTACAAACAGTTTCATGAAGCGAAACAAAGGTTTGAATCTTGCCTGCCAAAGAAGGCACAACATGGACTCCATCTGATTTCGAGCTACTGAGTCACCTATAAAGGCCAATGTCTTGCTTCTCATTAGGTCGAGAAATTTCCTGGCATCAAACCGAGGAAGGTCGCACTGAGAAGGTTTCCATCTCCAGTTCTCATATCCCTTATCAGGTCTTCCATTGCCCTGGCAGTTCTGCATCTGAGTCAGGACGGGGCAAGAGTTGTTCGTGTACAGAGGTCCAACCGGATCATAAAACCAACTACCTTGATACAAATCACACTCTGCAAGCAATCAAAAGTTGGAGTGATCAACATATTATTAACAGAGTTAGAAAACATGGAACGGCTAAAATACTGTGAAGCAGGGAACTGAAGTCTAACTATCAAGTGAAACTGACATGAACAAAGCTACGAAACTGCTTTTCCCATTCCAATTCACCACTCTCAAGAAAATGCCTAGAAAATTCACCTTCTAAAACAATATATATATATATATATGCGAATACATGCTTTCAAGCTCAGCCGTCACTAATTGCTCTCTCACCAACTCAACTCTAATCTTCTACAGTCAATCCTAAGGCTATATACAGTATACTTATAGCTAACCACCTCTTTAATAAGCTTATCAGACACTCAAGCAATTTTCCATAGAAGTCAATGGAAACAGTACCTGTTTCTGCTGAAGTAGTTTCAGAGTCATCATGTGAAGGAGATGATACAATTGGAGTGTCTCCAGCCTTGGAAACATTAGTTTCACCTTCACCTGATCCAACACCAGTCTTCTCAGTCGTACTCGTATCCAAAGAGACTGCATCCCCTTTCTCCAAATCTGGCGGTGATATGTCTGAACTAACAAGGTCGGGAGAGCGTGAGCTAGATTGAGAAGTCAGGTTCTTATCTGACTTATAGATGTCATTGTTACTCGTGTAAAGGCCTTGTACGGTATGGTTGCTCAAAGACGAAGGGATCTCAACTTGTTCCGGAGTTCCATTGCCATAAAACACCCGACTAACTGAGGAACTGATTGGATCCGAGAGACGAAGCACCAATCCGAAAACAAAGAAGGATACCAATCCCCCTATAGCAATTGCAATTGTAGACACCTTCCGAGGAAATCCAGCAACAAAAATGGAAACTTCAGGAGAACCCAAAGCCATGGATTTCCTCCTAAAGACCCAGAAACTAAAATGCCAGCAAGAAGAAGAGAGCTTTTTGGTGATAATTCACTATCAACATTCTTCAAGATGGGGTTGAAGAAGGTAAATGCTGTTCAAAAGCACTTTGAATTTGGAAAAAAAAGAACACTATGGAGCAGCCATACTAAAGGAGGAAAGAACAAACAACAAAATCAAACTTAAGTACACTAGCAAGTGATTAATCTTAACCCCATAGAATCGATTTCATTCATATTTTTGCACAAGTGAACGATCTAGCCTGTTGAAACTAACTGAGATTCAGTATAAAGCATACGTATTCACCATCAGATTTACAGAGAAACAAGCAAAGAGCGAAGATTATCTCTTCAGCAAACAGATCCAACATGCAAACTAACGAAATGAACCTTGAAAATTCAGGCGAGTTTTTTGCCACAGACGAGGAATCATGTTATTATGCTTGTCGTCGACTTCTTCGTGAAGCCAGCTCAGAGAGAGAGAGAGAGAGAGATTCACAAGTGAAGCAAACCTGCACAAGTGTGACGGGTAACAACAAATTTTGCGGAATCAAATTAACTTATTTTAGTTCATCGAAATTAATTTAATTTTTTTTTGTTTTCTTCTCCCGGAGCAGTGAATGCCGCCGTCTGGAACATGTAAGTTTACGAAATTACCCCTTCTTGGCTGCGGAGGTCAACAGTCAAACCGTAGATTTCGATTTCTGATTGATAATAATATCACATGGTTGCCTCTTCTAATAAAAATTCCATTTTCTTTTCCTTTTTAATAACTGTGGCGATCCGGCTACTGAACCGACTGAAAATTCCATTTCAAAGTTCTGGTAAGAGTATCTCAACATATAATAAAATAAGAAGTATACGTTAAAATATTCTACAAGAGCTTCATAATGAAACAATTTTTTGTCCAACGAGTCTTCCCGGTAAATGCAGACAATTAGTAACAAAAAAAATATTGTGGACAAGAATTGAATCAATCTAGAAGATAACAATTTTGTTGTCAACCAATGCAGGGAGTATACGAGAGTTTGCATTACACATTGTGTAGAGTAAATTGGCCCAAAACACAATGAGAATGGCCAAATTAGGATATGCCATGAGAACAAAGAGCTTGGCCGAACAGTGATTTCAGAGGGAGTAAATATACATATCTACCCTTCAGCAAATATGGTATGGTAGATAAGTATTCTTATAGCCCTATAGAATCGTAGATCGTATTTCTTAGATTTTGAATAGATATGATAAATATTTTTTTAGATTTTCTCGGTTAGCGAGGAGGTGGCACAGGAGAACGTATCAGAGAAACTACAATCTGGACCATATTTTTTCTAAGCAAAACGGCGCATTAAATAACGTATCCACCCTTTAGATTTCCCGGCTTTACATACAAAAAAATATAAGCAGGAGAGAGGCTTAGCTTTCTTTCTCTTTGCGTGTATAAAATGAAGTAACCAGACCGTCATTCTCAGATCCATAAAGAAACACAGCGTGGTTCTTTAAGCACATTAAGACAGAAGTGAAAAGAAGCTTTTAAGAAAGTAGTTGCGGTAGAAAGGTATGTTTCGAAACTGGATTCCATTTAAAGTGGTATTTTTGGCGACAAAACAGAGAAGCACGAGATAAGATTTTGAGTATGTTCAAAAAAGGTTGGAGCCAACCATTCATTGACTAAATCCAAATCGCTTCTATACGTTGTTTGTTTCTATATTCTCAAGTGGACGAGTTGTGTCTTGCTTGTGTCTATTATACATTGAGTAAAGATTTACTAAGCACATTGACATGTCACATGTGTCGATTATTATAAACATCAAGGCTCCTAATCAGATTATCATGTTATAGTGGTTTTCATACCACAAATAGAAAATATTGTTACAATTACCATGTTTTGTTATAACTTTTAAAGACAGAGAGAGAGCAAGATTCTTAGTTGAGTTTCTGACTTTAGACTTCAAGCACTAGAGAAGTGGAGAGAGAGGGTCCATGATGAGATTCGGGAAAGAGTTTGTGTCCAAGATGATCCCAGAATGGCAAGAAACGTACATTGATTACGCTTACCTCAAAATCATTCTTCAAGACATCCAAACTTCCCGTAATATTTCAGTTTCCAACAACCAGATGAAAACTTCCTTCGCACGCAACCTTACCAGACGCTACAACTGCGACGCCTCGGTCTCTGAAAGCCACGACATTGTGGTCAACACTGTGACTCATGCCGGCAATGAGTCCCGGATGATTTACCAGACGGCGTTTTCAAAGGCGGGAGAACTAGGTGGAGACACTGAGGTTGTCTTCTTTAGAACCCTAGATCAAGAATTCAACAAAGTGAATAGGTTTTACAGGTCGGAAGTGGAGAAAGCGAGGGACGAAGCTCTAGCTCTGAATAAACAGATGGATGCTTTGGTTGCTTTCAGACTCAGAGTTATGGAGAAGAAACATTCTCTCTCTGACTCAGTCTTTGTAGACATCAATGCCTTCACTTCTGAGATTGGATCATCTTCCAAGTCTAAAGAACACAGTGAGTTTCTCTGAATACTTTAGGGGCTAATTATTCATTTGAATATTGAAAGTTTGAATCTTTATGCTTTTGAATAATCAGCGAATCAGAGTGTTCTTGAGCGCATCAGGATGAACAAAACACGTGAAACTCCACTGTCAACCATTAAAACCATCCTCAAGGTTCATAAGCATGAGGAAGAGCTCAGATTTACAAGAGAGAATCTCAAGAAAGCCGAGAAGCTACTTCAGATAGCGTTCATTGAGTTCTATCAGAAACTTGGACATCTTAAGAACTATAGCTTCTTGAACACGTCAGCTATATCCAAGATCATAAAGAAGTATGATAAGGTATTTTTTTTTTTGAGAATTGGCTTCGTATGATAAGGTACTTTCTACTCTGTATCTACCAAAATCCCTAATTTCACGTTTAGTTTATCTCTGACTTTAAAAATTAAGTTGGTGACTTTAAATTTTAAACTATGTGGAGGTTTTATATTACATCTTGACCAGTTCGGTATTTTAAATTACACATATGTAGTTTCTATATTCTTAATCATATAATCTTTTTTGGTTTAAAGAAACACTTTTAAGATCGAAAAACTTAACCATTTTACTTTTGACTTTCCTTTTGACATATTTCTAAAATTGATGATTTGTAACTTTTTGTTCATATCTAACCCACTTAACTTGCATTTGTATGTGCTTGTTAATTAATAACACTTGTGTCTAGTGTAATGTTCTAAGATCATCTCTAATGTATTACTCCATATTTTACTCTAAAATGACGTAACACCAAAATGAAGTAGAATTTTACTCCAATGTATTACTCAATTTTTCACTCCAGAAATGAATATTCTAAAAAGATTTTTTTTATTTAATTAATAATTGTTACTAACACTTTCTACTTACAAAAACTTATCAATTAACCCCAAATATCTTATGTTTATTAAACTTCCACAAAATATAATTTATTTAAATTAAACATTTCTTATTAAAAGTATAATAAATCATAAAAATATATATAAGATAAAATATTTTGGTTCAATAATGAGTATTAGAATATTTTTTGTCACAAATATTCAACTAATGCATTTCACAATGAATAATGAGTTTTGTATCCATGATTTTTTAAAAAAATTGGGCAAGAAAATTTTAAAATCAAGCATTTTCATCGTTTGGGCAATTCCAGAAATGATTTATCAGATTATTAAATCATTTATTTTATGTTATATTTATTTTATATTTTTATGTTTAGTTTGGTATTTTTATTAGTTTATGCAACTTTTATGTAAAATACGTAATGATCTCTTATGAAATATTATATTTATTTTGTATTATTTTTAAATATTATTTAAATATGAAAAAAAACATACAAAATTTAAATTTTATAGATAAAAAAAATTCAACTCTAAAATTGATTAATTGCTTGGGTTACTCCATTTATGGAGTGAGGTTGTGAAATGAACTTTTCAAGGGTCCTAATTCAAATCGTGTAGTGTTTAAGATGTCAATCCATTTCTAAGTATTTTGATGCAAAGAGAATGCAGGTTCAAACTTAATCTAAGTGCATTCAGTTCAATGAAATGGTTTGATTAAACTAACAAGGTTCTTACACAACTAACTAGCAACTTTCAATCAAATGGATAAAGGAGGACACATGGGTATATGAATTTGATGTCAAATGATTAAGATTCAATCTAAAATGGCAAAGTTTCAATCAACACATTTCTCTAAGTCTAGATAACAATTCTAATCAAGTACTTTGTCAAGACAAATGTTCATTTACTCTCATTGATCAAACATCAAATGTCTTTGGTTTGTGTCAATTAAACAATCATTAAGAACATATCATTTAACTTTTTAAATTTCCCTAACATCAAATATCTTTCGTACATCAAATATCTTTGGTAGGGTATATTTAGAGCATGTTGAGTTGGCTCAGACATTTCATCGAACACCTCTCGGACAATGAAATGTCTAGGTTTCTAATCCAAAATGGTCAACTCTAGATTAGCATTAAGATCACTCAATCAAGCAAGAAAACATGTTAATCTACTCTAAACATTCTAGATCATCACTTAATCATCCTAATCATCCTAACATATGAATCCAAAGATAACTATTCACTCATTATCATGGTAGACACTAAATCATTAGTTGATCTAAATTTAAACACGATTAATGATCAAAACAATCAAGTAAACACAAAAGAAATATGATCAAGATCAGATCTTTTACTCCAAAAATAGTTTTTGATTTGATAGATAATAAGATATCCTTTAATATTAGGTTTACAATGTATTTATACCGGCTTATAAACAAAAGACAAAATGGTAAAATGCTATACTTCGAACCACAACCACGGCCGCGACCACCACTTTCCCGCGAACGTAGCCTGCGATCGTCACACACCCGCGACCAGCTTCTTCCCGCGATGCTTGTCCGCTCAAATCAAGCTCCTCTTCCGCGTAAAGACATGCGTGAGCTTGCTTCGTCTTCTTCGTGGGTCTGTCCCATCACGATTCAGTCACCGGAGTCCATAGTTCGAGTAGTCGTGGTCTCAATCTCGCTCAGCCATGAACCTCCGCGTATATATCGGTTCAAGCTCGCGTTCAAGTTCTTGGCCTCTGCTCGTCGACACCAATCACAGCCACCGCATATTGTCGTGGTCGAGCTCGAGCTCGTGCTCCACCGTCCACCGTCGTCTCTCCTCCGCTAAGCTCTCCACCGTAGCTCAAGCCGCATAAGCTCTGAGACTCGTCCCAACCATTGCGCCTCCGTTGAACCACAAATCCTCCATTGCCGTGCTCCGTCGTCACCGGAATCGAGTCTCACCATCGGGATCGAGGTGGAGAAGACAACAATGGTGATCTTATCCCTTTTTTAACATCTGGCCCTTATACTTTTGGATATTTACTTTTGGACTCCATAACTATCAAATGTACAGAAAGGTCCACCCGAATCAACCCCAAAACTTTTGATTATGCAATCTAACCCAAGGGAATATTCTGAATTTGCAACACTGGTCCCTGAATTCTTGATGACTTTCAAATCGGCCTCAAGTTTTGTAAATTGCAATAATAAACTCATGATTTCATCCCAAAACTTCTAAATGTGCATTCCTAACTCTATGGTATGCAAATGCAATTTAACACCTAAATGCAACCTAGAATGACTATAATAAACATAAATACGAATTTAAAACTCATCAAAATCAAGAGACATCAGATTGGAACATATTTTACTCCAAAATGATGTTTGGAGTAGAAAATGGAGTAGGGTTGGAGATGCTCTAAGTAATTCTATATTTAAAGGTATTTATTAACCATAGCGAAGAAATAAGTGTAGTCTAAAAATTTATTATGGGAAAGATTTTTGTAATTTCTCATTGACAATCTATCTTTTTATATCCTACATCATTATTTTCGTGTTTATAAGAATAGCAATTCTTTAAAAATTATTTTCACAAAAAAAATATATTTTGGCTATTATGTTAGTAGATGTAACTATTGATAGCTTTACTATTTTAGATAGCAGCAAGAAAGGCTTCGAGACAGTACATGGAGATGGTGGACAACTCTTACCTCACTAGCTCCGACGAAGTAATCACATTTTAAAATTTACGCTTCCCTATCTACCAAAAACAAACTTGAACGTGAAGCTTATAACATCTCCAGGTTCATAAGCTGATGCTAAGAACTGAATCTACTTTCATTGAGCATTTCTCCAATTCAAACCGGAGCCAAGGGAAGAACCTCTTAAGATCCAAAGCAAACAAAGAGCGTCATCGGATCACATTCTCCACCGGTATATAACAACACTATAATATCCATTCTTTGATTTGTGTGTTTGAGTGATTCATAATTTTATTCTGTTTCTTTCCTCTGTTTTTGTTAGGCTTCTTCTTCGGTTGCTCTATTTCTCTCATTATAGCTCTTGTTTTGATCATCCATGCACGTAATATTATGGGCACACCGGGACAAATAACTTACATGGAAACAATGTTCCCTCTTTACAGGTATACATGGAAACAACTTACATATATATTAACCAAACTCTCTCTTATGGTGATCTTGAGTTATATACATTCCATTTGCAGGTTCTTCGGTTTTGTAGTTTTGCATGTGATTATGTACGCTGCTAATATCTACTTCTGGAAGATATACCGTGTGAATTACTCCTTCATCTTTGGATTCAAACAAGGCACTGAACTTGGTTACAGACATGTTCTACTTCTAAGCTTTGGTCTTGGTACATTTTCTTTGTGTGCTGCCTTATTAAACCTTGACATGGAAATGGATTCTCAAACAAAGGACTACAAAACATTCAGTGAACTGATTCCTCTCTTTCTCCTCGCCGTAAGTTCCTTCTCTCTGCCTCTCTCATTACAACCTTACAACTCAATTCTCTCGTGTTTTGTGAAATTGGTTTCTCTTCACATTGCAGCTAGTGATTGCCATAACTCTTTGCCCCTTTAACATTTTGTATCGATCAAGCCGATTCTTCTTTCTCACGGCTCTGTTCCGCTGCATCGCTGCACCATTTTACACGGTAACAACAACATCCTATGCTGCATTCCTATGAACAACTACATTAACAAAATGTTAATATGAATGTCTTGCATCTTTGCAGGTGAATCTTCCTGACTTTTTCTTAGCAGATCAACTAACAAGCCAGGTTAGAGAAAATAGTATTCGGTAAATAGTTTCATACTTGTTCTAAGGATGATTTAAGATGTAACAATAAAATGTATAGGTTCAAGCACTGAGGAGTCTAGAGTTCTACATATGCTACTATGGATTTGGAGATTTCAGACAGAGAAGACGAAACACCTGCAGATCAAATGGTGTATTAACAACATTCTACTTCATTGTAGCCGTTATACCTTACTGGTTACGACTTCTTCAGTGCATACGAAGAATCATCGAAGAGAAAGATCGGATGCATGGATACAATGCCATCAAGTATCTCTTGACCATCGTTGCTGCTTGTCTTAGAACAGCTTATACTCTTAACAGAGGAGCCACTTGGAACATCGCAGCTTGGGTTTTCTCAGGAGTTGCAACGCTTTACGCAACTTACTGGGACATTGTTGTTGACTGGGGTTTGCTTCAAATAGGATGTAAGAACAGTTTCTTGAGAGACAAGCTTCTTGTTCCTCACAAGACCGTGTACTACGCTGCAATGGTGAGCAATCAGCAATCTTTTTTTTATATTTTGGGCAACGCTATAGAGCAATCATAAACATATCTGTTTTTTTTTGTTGTTGTTGTGTTATCTTCTTACATTATGGTTTATGTTGCTTCATCGTCTTGTCAGGTTCTGAATGTTTTGTTGAGGTTAGTGTGGTTACAGACAGTTTTGGATCTGAAGTTCTCTTTCTTACATAGAGAAACTCTTGTGGCGCTTCTAGCTTGCTTAGAGATCATACGCAGAGGTATCTGGAACTTCTTCAGGTAAGCTCCGAGACTGAGAAATGGTGTTCAGTAATGAATCTATTATATATACTTGAATGTTTTGAGAAGTTTTGTTGGTTTTGTTGATTAGGCTGGAGAATGAGCACTTAAACAACGTTGGGAAGTTCAGGGCATTCAAAACTGTTCCGTTGCCGTTCAACTACCAAGAAGATAGAGATCAAGACAATTAGTTGCACAAGATATATATATATATATATATATATATACTGATATACATGGTTTTGCGATAATATCTTTAGACATACAATTAAGCTAACTTGGTTACACACACTGTTCCACATTATTGAACTTATGTTTAGTTTCTTTTCAGTAGTCTCTTGCTGAAGCTCTACATATCACATATGTGTTAGGCTTTGTGTTTGATTTGCAAAAATGTTAATGTATCAACCATATATCCAACTAAATGGGTTAATTAAGGTGTGCATATCCTTATAAACCAAACAGAAAAGTCGAATAATTTTACTATTTTAAGGAGAATCTAAAATTTGTTTACTGTTAATATATACTAAATTAAAAAATCTGTATTCAAGACCAATCAATTAAATATACCAACTGTTTTATAAAAAAAAAATATTCTTAACCTATTAATCTAATAATTATTAACAAGATATATAATTATTTTTTAGGCCATTAACTATTTTGTAGGTCATGTCATTAACTATATTTTGTTTCTTCACATGTTATTCAATCATAATATATGATTATATATACATATGATCGTGTATACTATTCTTAGTATTATGTTATGCAGCCATAACATATGATTATTGTTATTGTTTTGATGATGCCAAAAAGTATCACATTGTTCTTTAATATCATTCTAAAACATATAATAGAACTCGTTTATAATTATATAACTAAATTTAAAATACATGTAAAAGTACATATTTAATAATTATAATCTATCAGACATATTTTGAAGCGTAGTTTTAAAATTTATTGATTTTACCAAAAATATATTTGTATATCACAAGAATTATAACAAAAATATCTTGAACTTTCTAAGAATATTTTACCTTTTTAAATTAAACTAACCACACAATATTACTAAATCTTAAATCCTAAAGACCACTTATATCTCATTTTAGTATAGTTCCAAAACCTATAAATACTTGCAGATAAATATAAGAAATGATATTAAAATTCTACCAAAATAATTTTTATTAAATATTTTTGATGATTAGAAAAAGTAATGAATACCATGTCTTTATACATCTAATTATTGTTAAAACTAACCAATTATCAGCTCAAATAAGCTTACAACGTAAATGCTAAAACGTTGTCATGCTCTCTATAGAACATTGTTTAAACATTAAATCTAAATTGAAAAAATAATTTGATATATAAAATAAATTGTGATCTATATAAAAGAGAAAAATATACATATATTTGTCTGTGAAACAAATTTATTTACAAAACTAAATGCACTAATATATATAATCAACCAAATGTCACTATTTCTATTTTTGTACTTTGACATTTAGATTTGTTCTCAAAAATTAAGAAAAAAACTAACTTTGTATTTTGTCTAGCCGAAAACATCATTATATCCACCTAATCATAATTCAACCAATAAAAAAAACTAACTGGAAAATATAAAAAGTTTATAGCATAAAAGTTAATAATTTGCATTGAAAACTGAAAATGTCATTTAATTTGGAGTGAAAAGATTTTTTTTTTTTAAAAACGTCATATATTAAAAACAGAGTGAGCATGTTCTACAAACAAAACATTAGAAAAATTTCCGCTTTGTATAGAATCATCAAATTACAAATTACTTATCTAAAATATCAATTTGATTGTTTCATCGTTCAAACCGAAATACACAACCAACATAAATTATAATTTTCTCAATTCAATTAAATTTATTGTTATTCACTGAAAGATTTCTAACCATTAGTTAAAATGGATATAATGCTTTCTCATGAAAATTGTACAACAGTTTAAATCAAAAATAACAGTTTCATATCACATTAGATTTTAGTAATTTGAATTATTTTCAAGTAATAAAATACAAAGAACACACATAAGAGTAATTATTGTTAGCTTAAAATTAGTTTTAATATGTTTTTTTTAGAGTATTTGTACTCCCTATCCACCATGTTTCCTTTATTTGTACCCCATACCCTATTTCTCCCCATTTTTACCCAAAACAATGGTATCTCACTTCTTTGTGTATATTAAGCTAATTTCCCCTTTTTTTTAATTACAAAATTAGTTGGCTGAAGAAATAGTTTTATTTTTATTGGCTGGGGATGGAGAAATATAAATCAATCAAGTTAGTTTCAGACTTATTTGGGCCTTATTAAAACCCACGAAGGCCCAATAACCGAGAACGGTTACGAATTTTCTCGACTAATAACCGATCTCTCATCTAATAAAAGAGTCTGCAAAAACCCTCTCCCCTCCTTTCTCTAGGGTTTTAGTCTCTTCTTCCTCGCAAACAAACAAGTTAGCCGTCTCAATTCCAACGAGCTTGAGCTGAAAATGGTGTTCTGGGGTTAGTCTATGCCCCCTATAATGTCTAATCTCCTCGTCTATGATCACGCCGTTTCTTTGATTGGTTCTGATTGTGTGTTTAATCTCAAATTTTCGCAGGAATCGAAGTGAAGCCTGGGAAACCTCAAGCTTACAATCCTGAAAACGAGCAAGGGAAGCTTCACCTCACCCAGGTATTTATATATATATATATATACTCTTCAATCATAGCATTGTGTGTATAGCTCGGTGAAACTAGTTTATAAATGTAATTGCTACGATACAGGCAACTCTAGGTGCTGGTTTAGGCAAAGAGAAGAGTGTGATTCAGTGCTCCATAGGAGGAAACGCACCTGTTTACTTGTGTTCGTTGTTGCCTAACAAATCCGAATGTTGCCCTCTGAATCTTGAGTTTGACTATAACGACGAGGCGGTTGAGTTCTCGGTAACTGGTGGCAGAAGCATCCACCTTTCTGGATTCTTGCAGGCTTACGATGAGGAGGAGTGTGAGCAGGATGATGATGAAGATGATTCGTATCCTTTTTCTTTGTTTTTTTTTTTTTGGCTTTGTGTAATCCATCTGCTTAATAGTCTTTTAAAGTTTTCGTTGCGACGTTTGTTAGAGATGGTATCGATATTGGTGACACTGAGTCAGGAGAGTCTGAGTATGATAGTGAAGAGGATGAGGATCAGATGGATGAATTTGAGGACTTTATTGATCACAATCTTGACATGTATCGCCAATCTTCTGTTCCAAACAGTGGAGGTACTTTTTTTCTGTCCACGTATGTTAAAGTGTCGTTCTTGTCTTATACCTGCATGATTTCAAAAAGATATTGATAAAGTGATGTAGCTTTACAACTGAAAACGTGTTGCTTGATTTCCGTTCTCTTTCCTTGTAAGGGTAAAACTAACTGAATGGTATTTTTGCTAGTTGTAATTGAGGAGATAGAAGATGAGGAGAAGCCCGCCAAAGATGATAAGACAAAACGATCCAAGAAGAAGAGTCAAGCTAGCAAAGATGAGAGCGCAAATAAGCAAATCGTTGTCAAAGAGAGTGCCCATGCTCCAGTTCTGGAAAGCGAAGATGAAGATGGTTTACCTATTGCTAAAGAGAAAACACCTGAACCAGAGAAGAAGTCTGCTGCGAAGATGGACGTAGATGATGATGAACAAGGTAGCAACAAAAAACGCAAGGCCAAGGCTCCTGAGCAAGAAAGGTACCCTTCTCTTTGATCTTCACGCTTTTAGGCAAGTGTACATAATACATATCATATGTTAGCAAGTACTGTAGGAATATTAAGTTGTTTCTATAATTTGTTCCAGCGTAAACAAGAACAAAAAGAAGAAAAATCAGAAAGAAAAGAAGAATGAGGAAGCGGATGAAAAAGTTGAGACGGGGAAAGTTGAGACCAGCCAAAGTTCTTCAAACCCAAAAGCTCAAAATGGAGCTGTTAACAATGCCATGTGAGAATTCCTATATCTTTATTTTAGAATATAACGCAGACATGTCATTTGTCAAATATTTTAGAAATTTGAATTATTATTCAAATCATTATGTCACAAAGTAAAGAAGGCGTCGTGTCATGTATACAACGGTTCTTTCAGACCTTTCTCATCTAAAAATTTCTGTGTGTGTATTTTTATGGAATTGCAGGAGTGAAAGCTCCAAGACTCCAGTTCAATCTTCTGAGAAGAAAAATAAGAAGAAAAAGAAGTCAAATGAGGGAGCTAAAGAAGAGAGCAAAGCTATTTCTAGTAGGACATACCCAAATGGACTCGTTGTTGAAGAGATGAAAATGGGCAAACCCAACGGCAAAAAAGCTACTCCTGGAAAACAGGTATACCTTATAATCATGATTTATATGATATATTATGTGGTTTACTGTTTTCCCAGATGTTCAGAGCTCATTCTAGGGTCTTTGAGTGCAGGTTATGGTCAGCTACACAGGAAAACTTAAGAATGGGGAGGTCTTCGATTCCAACAAAAATGGTTTTGAGTTCCGTCTAGGTTGGTATTTTTAACTAATGCAGAAGAAATGAGTCGAGAATTACAGTCTTGTAACACTTAATTCGCTTGTTGTAACATGTAGGTGTTGGACAAGTCATTAAGGGATGGGATGTTGGCGTCAATGGTAACCAGAATATCCCACTGCTTTTCTTTACTTTGTTCAAAATGTGCATCATGTGGTTTTTGATGTCAAGTTCTTTTTTTTTTTTTAATAATTCCACAGGCATGCGTATTGGTGACAAAAGAAAGCTTACAATTCCACCATCAATGGGGTAAATAAAATCTTGTTCCCACTGAGCTTGTTTTCTTGATTGTGATGTTTTGTCTTAAACCTTTTTGATGGGATGTGGTTCACAGGTACGGTGCTAGGGGTGCTGGTGGCGATATTCCTCCTAATGCTTGGTTGACGTTTGACGTCGAACTGTTGGATGTTAAGTAAAACCTCTCCGAGTTCGTAGATTACCTTTAAGGTGTGGTTGGAATGTAGCTGCCAAAGATTGAATTTTTGAAAAATGATGTGTTTTTTTTTTTGTTTTGACAAGGCTATAACGTTTGATTTTGTCTTGTATCATTTTTACTCAGATTTTATGTCAATTTGTTGTTCCATGCTTTGCTCTTTTTTTTTCTTCTTGCTTGAAACACCAAATTGATTCCGTGCTAAACATGGTCTAACTTACCCAATATTAGTTGTGTATAACCAAAGGTACAAGTATATCTGATTTCTCAATTGCTGCATGTTATAGCTACATACTTAACCTATAAGATCATGACAGCATGTGCAAACTGCATAGAGACTAAAAAGGCTAAAAGACTTTGATCCTAATGTTCCTATTTTTGATGAATAGACTATGGTGCTGTCAGAGTGGACTTTTGACTAGACTAGTTTCTTGTGCTACAAGTCCTTCTGACCGTATTAATAGCATCTTTTGACTGTTTTTTTCTCTTTCAAATTAATAACTACGGAGTATATTTTACAACTAAAATTGATGATACTTATACGTCACCATCGTTCTCTGTCGCAAAAACAGTACTCCCACTGCTTTCTGGTCAGACCTCTGATTTCTAAAAACCACAGTTTAAACTTTTGAAACTTAGGTTTCTTTTCAAGTGATCTTTGGATCTGCCTTTGCTAATATTCAAATATATATGGTTGTTTTGGTGTTGTCTAAGTTAGTGTGTGTGTGTGTGGTTTGCCAATGAAACTATTAAGTTATGACAAGGTTAATCTAATGTTCATCAACGATTCAAGCTTTTTAGAGCCAACGGGTGCAAAAATCAGGATGTTCTACAAGAGCTTTTCAGAACAAGGACTAAACAAGAGATACCCCAAAAGGGTTTACATAGTTTTCTACCGAACCATTTTAAGAGATAACGAAAACCACGCATAGTTTTCAAATGTTTGCTAAGCAACAAAAGCTAGTTATCCGCTTAACCTTGATTCTCTGGAACAGATGGATCTAAGTTGTGGTCTCGAATAGCAGAAGTGACCTTCTTAAGTATCTTTTGCCACTCTGTTTCTTTTCCTGTTTAAATTTTCACTAATGGTCAACATAAATATTTTTTAAGACAAAACAAAAAACAAATGTGATGAATTTTATAATTACCTTGGGGAGCTTCTCCAAGAAGCTGCCTCCTAGCTTCTTTCAAGAAAGTGACAACCTTCGGCTTCATTCGTTTATCTTCCTGAACAAGACAAATGTCACCAACTTTTGCAGACGTAACCTGGTTAACGAAAGGACCTTGGTTCCAGTAAAGTTTGTAATCGCATCCACACACTTCGTTCCCTTCCTCGTCCACACCATGCTTCTCCCTCGACACCTACACCAAAAAAAAACAAAACGTAGAAGAATCATTTCAAAGTTTTTTTCAACACTAAACCGAGATTTGAGGATTTGGGGGTTTCTCACGTTAACGACGATGGCGTCGTAGAACTTGACTTCTCCGGCGACGGAAGGACACGTGGCGCAGACCTTCGTGCCTTGCGCGAGCGTCGCGCACTCGGTGTCTTGCATCTGAACGGAGCAAGCACGGAACCTCTCTTCGAACTCTTTTAACTCGTCGGAGTTCTTGAAATCCTCCGGCGAGTAAACCTCGTCGTACTCGAAGGAGAAGCCGTTGAAAGTGACCACCAGAGAGTCGCACAACTCCCACACGTCCACACCGTACCAAGCCTCGTCCTCCGGTGACCGGAACTCAATCTCCGGCCAGTTTTCGTTAGCCGCGTCGTCGTCGGAAAAATCGGCGATGATAAACGTCGGACTTCCACTCTCGTCAGACATTGTTACTCTTGGTGACTGGTGGTGGTGGAAAAGTTAAGAGATGAGAGACGATGTCAATGCAGCCTGCTACTTTTAAAGACCCAAAAGTAGTTCTGTAATAAAAATTGTCAATTTCTTTTTCACTTTAAATGTTTTAAAACATAGTGATTATGTAAGAGATAAACGATCCGTTTGTGTATTTTGTTGAGTTATTTATCACTACGTGTTTTTCACATTTTGTTTGTATAGAAAAGAAGATCTTATAAAAATCCGTAATGCCTCAGCTTCCAAGTTTAACAGCCTAAAGAGCAATTCAAATGGGAGTTTTTTTTTTACCAATGGAATTATCAACTTACATATTAATGTACATGTACAATTACTCCCTCTGTTTCATAATAAATGTCATTTTATATTTTTTTTTGTTACATAAAAAATGTCACTTTACAATTCTAATGCAAATGATATTTTACTTTTAGCTGAAAATTAATTGCAAACTGCATCGATTTTATAAATAATTTTATTTATCTCAAATATTATTGGTCAGAAAGATGTAACGAATAACAACTTACATATATTTCCGTTACGTTCTTAGTCTGTGTGAAAAGTGTCAAAGTGACACTTATTCAGAAACAAATAAAGAATTATTTAATTAACAGTATTTAAAAAAAAATAGAAACTCAATCAATAATAATATCAAATGAGATATTTTATTGATTAGGTTTCCAAAAAAGTTTATGTTCACCTGTTAATTTATAATATTTGTATCTTCTAATATTTTGAGAACATTTGATTAGATACTCCCAATAAAGGTGTTCTAACAACATGATCAAATAAATGAGGTGTGTGATTATGGATTTTAATGAAGTAACGCTGAAGACTTTTCAAGTTTTTTTTTTTGTCAGCAAAGACCTTTCAGTTAAAAAAAAAAACTGGAGGAATGTAGAAAAGGCAGCACCAAAAATAAGATTCATAGCACATGTTAGATGCAATGGGATAACGTCTGACGTTGGACCTTTGTTCCTCATTAATTATAGAGTCGAGTTGGTTCTAGTATAGGTTTAGGAAGTCCCCACCTGAGGATCTTATTCTTGGACGTTGGACATGTCACTTCTATCTAGCAAAAGAAAAGCTAGATTTTGTGCTTAGCAATACCTCCAGAGATTTTTCTTTTCCTTTTTTCAAAAGGATGTAATTAAGATAGCTGAGATTTTTGCTCATGTCTTCTTGATTATTTGAAATTGATGGTGAATCGAATATAACTATCTAGAGGCCATTACTGTTTTATAAAGATTATTTAGAGATTGTCTAACATTAGACCAATTATCTAATGATAATCTTCATTTCCTATGTTGAAAGTTGAAATATAACTCGAGGAAAAAACCCAATACGGTGAAGCTACCAGGGTTCGAGTCCCGGCTATTGGGAAATTAACATTTTGGCATCGCCAGAGACAGGGGACCGACATGTGGCAACACGTGACTAGTCTGGACCATTTATGTGGAGCCAGGATATCCCTGTATAATTCAAAAAAAAAAGTTGAAATGTTTGCTCATGTGTGTGTTTCTTTCTGTTTAATGTGTGTTTGTTTTTTTATGTTTTAATAATGTGTATTTGTTTCTTTCTACTTTAATAATGTGTGTTTGTTTGTTGGGAGAATTTGTCGGATATTCATAAGAAGCAACAAAATGTACAATATAGCCATGCTACAGTACATGTCCACCGAAGTGACAGGTTTCGTGAAAAATTGACGAAAATCGCCCTGCAAGCGCGTGTGCGTGTGGAAGCCAACGAAAGGTAATAGCTATGTGCTTAATTTTGTCGTACTAAACCTATGCATAGTATAGTCTGCCACTTCTATAACTTAACACCAAACTTAATCATTTAAAGCACTGTAATTTTCCGCTCAATTTGAATGTAAGTTGTAAATTGCAAGCATTATAAGCATGAGTAACAAGTGTAGCGGAGTTATGAATAACGGGGTGGCAGTCACCGCAACTGATAATTCCCCATGTCTGGTTTGTTAATAAATAAAAATAGACTATACTATCGTCAATATAGTATGGGCACTTTGCCAAACAAACTATTGGCCTCCAATTTTGTTTAGGTTTCACTTTCCTATGCAAAGGTGAATAAGTTCCCACATATTGAATGTGTGGTATGAGAGATATTGAACCATATCAAATAAGGAACCTACAAAAGATATGTACTTTTAAGACAAGAGAATAAACAAAAGCTTGGGTGTTGCATGACAAAGAAATGCATAAGGCCGGGTCCAAAAAGGTTGTCCCACAGATGGAAACTAGGAAAGCTTCATTTACGGGGAATAAGAACAGTATTTGAACTATAAGACAGTGCTTGTCTAAGAAATCCGCACTGGCAGGCCATGGAGCTTTGGAAACGGATTCACTTGACGTCACATATGCTAAGCGATATAACCTCTTACCATAACATGGGGGCAGAAATGGTTGATGGAACATGGAACATGGAATTTCCAGATCCGGCAAGCAATCCTCCAGCATTATTGCATGGTTGATGCATGCATAACATGTGCAACATAATAAGCAAGAACGTGGTTCCATTAAACAAAACATTTATGACGGAATTGTGGTGTATGAAAAAACGCGAACAGTAGGCTATATTATATTTAATGTAGTATGGTCACATTATCAAACACACAACACAAGTGACTTCCAATACAATATGTTTATATTATCCTATGTGTTATTGAACATAGGGAAACATAGGGCAGAGCATTCACACTATTCAACACAATCATGGAAGCACAACGTATCTAGATCACACTATTTTAAATTATTTTAGGTAACTATACTATGAACATCTCTCATATAGTATAGTTCTATCATCACACGACATCATTGTCTCTTCAACCCCTAACCAGAACTTTCTGTTGAAAAAAAATGAAGAAAACACTTAAACTGACAAGATCTGAAAAAAATTGATGTTACCAATTTAATTTTTGTCAATACAGGACGAGCTCGATTTGAAACTTAGACTATATGAAATCAAACCAAATTTACCTTGATTCATTGGTTTTGAAAACTCAATCGTACCGGCGTGAAGTTGAAAGAACCACTGGAACCCTAACTTTCAATATCCTAGTTATGCCGCACGACCGAACCGTTCATCGCTAGTTTCAATTTTTCTATTTTAGAACTCAGATTTTCATGCACTCTCTTCAAATTCCTCTTCTTTTTTGCTAGCAAGAGTTTGGAAAAAAAAAACAATTTTTTCAGTTTCCAGAATAAAGAGATAAGGTACTCAGTCACGTTTACACGCACAAGAATGAGTATTTTTGACACTTTCTATAACAATATACTTATAAAATATCATAGCCAAAGTGGTGATACGTGTATAAACTTAACTCCTCTTTTTCTTATGTACATGTGCTCCAATTCCCCATGTTTGTTTTACTTTAATAATGTGTGCATGTATATTTCTACTTTAATAATGTTGGTTTTTATGCAATCCTTGACATTTAGCTTTTGTGCGAAAATCCAAATGTTATATATTAGTATCTATATCAATTTAATGTTTGTTTGGAGTCGAAAAATTTCAGCTACTCAATTTTTTTTATAAATGGAGTATCATTTTACTTAGTTGTATTCCAGTGATATTGTAACGACATAACACGTCTTCTTGATAAAGACAAAAACAAGTCCAGATATGCATAGACCAGTACATGTAGAAAGAGAAATTGAACTCATAATTAGTCAACCCTAAAACCTAAAATCAAATAAACGAAAGAAGAGTACCGGTTGGACGATACACCAAAAGCCGAAGGTTTGTATCAATCGCCTTTACAATCACTCAAAAGTTGCAGAGAGAATGAACACATCAATTTTAAAAAAAAAACATCCTAGATTTTAACTGATGTTGTATTATTTACCAGTGACAAATATGCCATAACCAAACTCAATTGCTCGGAACTTTGTTCTTTCTACAAAATTATTTGAAGTTTAGAAAGAAATAAGAGAATAACATGGAAGTTAATGAGATGACAAAATAAATATTGATTGAGTTAGTGGGAAGTTACCACGATGTCTTTCATTATATTTTTTTTTTTTGTAACTTATGTCTTTCATTATATTCAAACGAATGTTTAACTTAAACATATGTATACTTCAGTGTGGAATTTTGATATTATTTTCGTTCTATGAAGATTGTAGTTTTAGAGTTTTCACACACCTTATAAATTAAGTTATAGTTCCGAAAATAACTTTATTTTAATAAATAATATTTTTTTTAAAAAATATTTTATGTAATACCTGTCTTATAAAATAGATTAAAAATTATATAATTATATGTAATACCTGTCTTATAAAATAGATTAAAAATTATATAATTACATTGAAAACATGAAAATTATTATCTTTGTGAAATAAATAATTTTCTTAAAGAATTAACATCTTCACAAAAATGGAGTAGATAATATGACAGAAACACATAGGCCTGGGCATAAAATCCGGAACCCAAAATCTGAACCGAACCCGAACCAAAAATCCGATCCGTTATCCGACCCGAAACGTAAAAAATACCCGAACGGATCTTGTAGGGTGATACAAAAAATATTCAAACCCGAAGTGTTATTAACCGAACCCGAACGGGTAACCCGAAAAATCCGAAATTAATAGTCAATATAAATATTTTGAAATATATATAAGTATTCCAATTATTAAATTCAATATTTGTGGTAATATTATATATAATAATAAATATTAAAATTCTAATAAATGCTTTAAGTGCACAATTAGTTATAAATAAGTATTTTATAATTTGCTCATTGAAAAAAAAATCTACTCTCTATAAGACAATACATATTGTTTACAATTGATGTTTGTTTTCATGATTGATTTAACATTTTATTGTTATTTTATCAATTTTATATGTGATAGATTAATTTTTATTTAATTTAGATATTTTTCTTTATGTTTTACTTCAAAAAATTTGTTTTTTACTTTGGTTATATCCGAACCGAACCGATATAACCCGAATCCGTACGATATATGATTACTTTATGGATTTTATGATGCAATACAATTTTGAACTGAACTCAAAGTGTTATTATCCGAACCCGATCCGTACTAATAAAATTTTAGTATGGGACCTAGAAATGTAAATCCAAAAATCCGAAAACCCGACCCGAATGCCAACGGGTACCCGAACGCCCACGCCTAGAAACACATATATCTATTTGAAACATTATAACTGGAAAAACAAAGTAAGAACTGTTTTGAAGGAGAGCGTTTATGAAATCATAAGTTTGTTTTCTAACATGGATACTACAACAAGCACAAGAGGAGGATAGAGAGAGCCTAATGATAGCAGCTTCTAAACATTCTCTGTTAACAAAAAAAAAAAAAAATCAACATCAACTTGAAAACCCATCCATCCATCACCCCTAACAAATCTCTCAAAAAGAAACAGCAAAGATTCATCATCATCAGCTCGGAATCTCGTTGTCAGATTGGCTATCACCTCCAAACTCTCCGTCCTCATCACCTTCTAACTCTATGTCATCGTCATCACCTTCTCCCTCCTCATGTCCTCCATCTCCTGGCATGGAAGAGAAAGGTTGTTCCTTGACGTGGTTAACCGAGTTTGTGTAGTAACTGTGAACCGCGTTCCCTGTGTTCTCATGCTGATACGAAGGAGTTGGTGCAGCTATGGCGACAGAGTTGTTGAGCCTCTCGAATCTCGCCTTCCTTTCTTCTGCTGTGATGTTAAAGGAGATGGAAGATGGTTGAGACCCGAATCTTTGCCGTCTTTCTTTTGCTAGCTGCAGCTGCGACTGCTCCTGACCCGCTATAAATGTACCTACCATTACCTGTGTAATAAAAATCAATGTCAAACACAAGAACTCTCTCAAGGTCAAGATGTGGAAACATGAACCATTTACCTGGACAGGACCAGCAGCAAGAAAGAGACCAGCGAGTCCTCCACCAAAGACACGACCGTCTGGTCCTGCGAGACAAACACTCATACCACCAGCTCTACTTCGAGTTCCTCCGGAGTCGTTTTGCATAAACGAACCCGTTAAAGAGAGAATCTCAAAACGACCCTGATGATCACAATACAAACACAGTTGAATAAAAACAAAACTGAATAGACAAAAGTGTGTTCTTTACATATGATGAGAAGACAGAAGAAGAGAGGATCTATACCTCGTAAGTTAGAGTACCACCGGATGTAGTAGATTGACGCAGCGTAACATTAGAGATGGGACCGTTAGCTGAAAGGATGCAGATAGCACGAGAACCTTGTTGAGAGAATGTCATTATCTTCATCGTCACATCCTCTCCAGCGTTTACTGTGAGCACATAAGGTGTAAAGTTCGCCCCGGCAAAATCTGCAGCGGCAGCAACTCCTGCACCTGCAAAATTGGTAACAACTGAACCAAAAGAAGTCAAAATCAAACTTGACACAATATATACACACACACACATAGACAATACAAAATGAGATATTATTGATCTAATATCATTTTGAAGTCAAACCAAGCATAGATTCATATGAGTCACATAACTAACTAAGCTGCTACATTTCTAACTCCGAACAGACAACCAAAGAGTTTAGACATTATTACCAGGACTTCTGTCGAACTGGAACATCTGGGACTTCTTGAGCCATCGACTAGACCTGCCACGTCCTCTTCCTCGCTTCCTAGGAGGAAACTCCGACGACAAAGGAACAGAGGAGGAGATTGGCATCGGAGACAGAGTCACTGCGAGAGTCCCGTCGGGGTTATACTTTCTCGGCCTTCCTCTCTTCTTTTTCTGCTCGGAGGAGCCAGTCTCCGCCGCCGGCATTGTTAAGCTGAACTGAGGAGCCGCATTCTCCACAGCCGCGGCGGCGGAGGAAGAAGAAGTGATGGGTGGGGCTGAAAACGGGTTCGGGTTATCGGGTCGTGGTGGGTCCATCGGGTAAGCAGCAGCTTCATGTTGTTGTTGTTGTTGGTTCAGACCGAAGCTGGTGACGTTGTTGGTTCCTTCTCTCTCCTCCATTCGGACATATAAGATTTGGGAGAGATTCCGACAAAAGGGTATGGCCCAGACAGAACAAAAGAATCCCTCAGATCCCCTCTGAATCTTGGTGATCACGAAAGATTCAAGCTTGTTTTTTTTTGTACAAGCTCGATAAAGTTTTAAGATTTAGAGATAAGAGTGAAAACGAAAGGTGAAGTCTTTTTGGGAAGAGATCAGTAGAAGCTATGAAAGAGAAGCTTCCATGGGAGGAATCAATCTTAATTTCAGAAAAAACATCGATAACTATAATCAAAAAAGTAAGATCTGATTTTTATTTCTAGAGGGGTGGTTTAAGTTTGGGGAGAAATTTCTTATGGTGAAGGTGAAATTAGGGTTTTGGCAATAAATAATAAATAAAAAATGGAATAAACCATATGGATATTATAATTTTATAATCAAGAAAAAGAAAGAGATTGAAAACTGCAGATTTTAATAATATAGAATGGAAATATATATTAAGAAATCACGACTTGATTCGAAAACTAATTACATGGTTAAGTGAATGGTTTGATTTTATTCATTTTCCTACAGTCAACTAATGGTTTTGTGATGAATGGAAAATAGATAAAAATCACGACTTAATTCGGAAATTAATTACCTGGTTAAGTGAATAGTTTGTATTTTAACATTTTTGTTCACTCAACTAATGGGTTTATATATTTTTATTTGGGATAATATTGAAAATATGGAAAAGGCTGTAAAGCAAAACAGGAAACGTAACGTTTGAGCCATGCCAAATTGCTTTTTTTTTAAATATTTTTCTAGTCTACACTCTACAGTAACATTACAGATATACATCTCTTTTGGTCTAATCTGGTTGACTGAACATACAAAACTTTGACTAATATTCCTCCCAAACTACCACACTCTCTGTGGGCCTCTCCGGTGCTTTTTCTGAAAGCCACGGACTGGGCCTTGTCAGAATCCATTTTCACAAGTCTATGATGATATTACATCATCGCACGTTTGACTTGCTTTTGAGAATTGTAGTGTCACATAGATGACGACGGTATGCAAAAAGAGGGCCTATCCTCGAATGTTTTGCTAAGAAGGCTCTCATATGAACAGATTACACAGTGGGTTGAAACAAAATACATTGTCTTCATTGTAGTTGCTAAATAAGTATTCTTAGCTTTAATCTCTTGATGAAGTCTTCAATGTATTTGCCAAATAAATATTCTCAGCTTTAATCTTATATGAGATGAGATGTAATTAAACTCGTCCAATTTTGTTGATAAAAATGAATCAATAGTTTATTTTTGAGCAAAATAATACTGTGTTTGATTGGTAGTTTCACCCCTTTGATAATGGGTTTATAGTAATTTAAACCCCGAACTATTTTTAGATTGGAAAAAAACCCTCAACTAAAGTTTTATGTTTTTAAACCCCCAACTAGGATTCCGTTAGTATATTAACTCCTC
Source organism: Brassica napus (assembly GCF_020379485.1). Taxonomy (NCBI): domain Eukaryota; kingdom Viridiplantae; phylum Streptophyta; class Magnoliopsida; order Brassicales; family Brassicaceae; genus Brassica; species Brassica napus. The sequence continues at coordinate 49,997,796 of NC_063450.1, read as the reverse complement.
CGTTAAAAATTCCGTATAATGTGGATGTAAAACGTTAACCTGAAACGTTGAATTTCTTTAAAATAAAAAACGACATGTAGTTACACAAAAACAACACGCAATTCGTTTAATAACAGAAAAAAAGCAAAAGAAAAGAGCTCACCTTGACTTGAACCCAAGTTCCTTTGCCTTCAGCATTACTCATTCGCCGCTTGTACTACTTTAGATTCATGTTGTTACTTACATCGTTTTGTATTTGAACCTTCTTGGGCCATTTGATTTCGAATCAACTGATTGTGAAGAGAAATAGATCTTAACCAAAGTGATGAAACCGGTTCAATCGTCACCAGGAGTAACCGTTCCGGTTAAGAACCATCCTCGCCCATCCAAGACCTTTCCTTACCTCTCCCTCTCCCACCGACTTCCACCGGCTCCGCCTCTGCTCCGTCTTTAACCTCATCCAACAACACCTCAGATCCGAAGAGCTACTCAGATCTAGGGCGAGGTAACCGGATCGCGGAGCCTGTGGAACTGTCTACAAAGTGATCCACCGTCAACGTCTCACTTATACGTGCTCAAGGTGATCTACGGTAATCAAATCGTCAATGGAAAGTGAGCATACAACTTTGCAGAATCAAATGGACCAAGAAGCATCAAATAAACAAAAATGTAACTACTGACAGTGATTCATAAGTAGTCTGAGTGGCAAACGAGCAATTCTGAATGTAAGGAAACCTTGGTTCGAAGCAAGGTGAACTTTTTTTTTTACTCTTTTTACGTTATTAAATGATGTCGTTTACAACTGGGTGTTGTTTTTGTATAACTACGTGTCGTTTTTTTCTTTTTAATGAAACTCATCGTTTCAAGTTAACGTTTTACATCCACTTTAGACAGAATTTTTAATAGAGGGCTTAATACACTAACGAAATCTTAGTTGAGGGTTTAAAAACATAAAATGTTAGTTGGGGGATTTTTCTTCCGATTTAAAAATAGTTCGGGATTTAAATCACTAAAAACTCTTTGATAATCAACAAAATCGTTTAATCCAGTTTTTTGTATAGGTTAAAATTACTTAAATTTATTTGTTATTTTAGGTGTTTTAAAAGAAAAAGATAAAAAAAAAAAAAAAAAAAAAGGAAAGAAAAACCCTAAACCGGAATACTAACGACCTGACCCGTTTCCAGATCCATTTCTTCTTCCTGCACTGAGCAGACACGATGACCACGGAAACGGACGACTCTACAGCTGTGCGGCGGCGCGTGTCCTGCACAAAATGCTTCGACGCTCTCTGGTTCTGCTACTGTACGTCTTGTCTGATCGCATTCTCTGATTCTACATCTTCGATTTTCGCTGCTACATAATCAACTATCCCCTTTACTAGTTGCAATCTGAATGGTTCTTCATGTGGGTTTCTTCCGTAGGCAAGAAAAATTCGAACTTGATTGAGATTTTGATCCATCCGTTTAGAAAAAGTCTTCTCTTTGCTCGTTTTGCATTTCGGAACTGTGTTCTTTGTTGACAAACTGAATTTGTAGTTTTGCCTGTTGTACACTAAAAACAACCTTGCTCGAAGTCTAGTAATGGGTTTGCTTTACGCCACCAATGGGAATGTTCGTATTCGAAAGATGTCTGAAACCCATCTCGGCTATGTATGTTTTGTTGATGGGATGTTTAGATGGTCCAACATAACCAGCAATGGCAATGGGACAGGACAAGGTTGTGGTTTTAATAAAAAAGGATTAGTCTTGAAATCCAACAAAATGTCTCATCTTTTAAGGAGAGAATCGTATATGGTTTCGTAGATTTATCTGTATGTTTTTGTACTTGCGTCTCTCTCTCTGTTTGCTCTATCTGTTCGATGAATTTTTTTTTTTTTTGGGATTATGTTGAATTCACTTTACTTGTAACGTTGCCTTAAGAGCTCTATTAACCTAAGGATTAACTCAGGACTATCTCTTTGCAGCACCATTTTACCAAATGCAACAGTATTACCGGGTTGGAAAACTTGATGATTGTACCAAAAAGTTCTCTGATCTCTTTGATTGTCTTTCATTAAAGACAAAAACAGCTTCTGAAGCCGAGGTTTGTACATTCTTTGATCCTACAGTTCGTTCATTCTTCATTACTTTTGTTTACTCAAGGGTATCAAACATTAGCATCATAAGATAAGATAAACAAAATAACTATGACTTGGAGCTATGTGAATCACACTTCTTTTTAGTTATGGTTCATTCTGCATCAATTTTTCTGTATTTGCTTAGAAAGTTAAAACATTATCATTGTTCTTTTGCACCATATCGAATATCACACAGAACATTTCCATTCTGTATATGAATGTCTGTTATGTACCAAGATATTGAAGGTTTTGACAAAATTGCAGAAAATTATGGAAGAGCAAGAGCAAGCAGAAGCAGCAAAACATATCTGGATTATGCGGACACGGGAAGAAGCTTCTTGTCACTGGAACGAGACTTTTGGCCATTTGGATGATCCAAATTATTAGAAGTGCAGTTTCACATTCTCCACTGGATTCTTGATTGGGATTTTTACTTCCCAGAAACTCGATTTTTGCTAGAGATCTGCAGATTATTCTGCTGCGGGATAACAAAAAGCTTTTGTCATCAGTTACCATGAAACATTTTAAGGTTATGCCTCAGTCTCCAAAGAAGCGAACCCGGAAAGATGGGAGGGATGTTGAGAGATCATTCAAATGAAATCTTATTTTTATTAATAAATTTGGAAATTTTCGACAGTACCAATGTTTTCTTTCAAAATAAAACTTATATACTACTAAGTTTTTATCAAAAAAATAATAAATACTACAAAGTTTAGCAAATTTTATATTTAATCAGAGAGGTGCCACTAGGCCGTGGGGTTTTCTGCAAGTGTTTTGTGTCTTTCCTTTGAAAATGCCATGTCGTTTAAGCTGGTGATGATTCAGCCTATCGCCTAAAATATTTAATCAGAATCCTAAATTATTATTTAGGCAGTATAAACAGTTATAAATTATAACAATATATTAAATATAACATTATAAATTTATATTATTATATTATTATAAATATTAAAGTTTATATTATTTATTATTATAATATTATAATTTAATTTAAAAGATAATCATATTGTTTTAAACGTTTTAGTTTTTTTAGAACACCAGTTTTGCAGAACAGGCAAAAACATGAAAACATAGGAGAAACATACTACTGTATACAATACAACATGAACTTTTAAAGAAAACCGTTTATTTGGCCCCAACGCAGTGGGATCTATGCATGTTTCCTTTAGATTCTCCAAACGTCAAGGAAAGCTTTTCCATTAATCTGTCGGGAGAACAAGACCTTCAAAAACTCTTCGGTTGTCACGCTTTTGAACAACGCAGCCTTCTGCCTTTCCACGAAACTTCTTAGCGGACCAATTTCTTTACCCATTGCCGCATTGTGAAACATTGCTACAGAAAGCCTCTCTTTCTCTGAGTTCACAACTCCGCGATGCTCTGTACTTTTGTATGTCCCATTTGTTATGATCTACAATGACAACATATTAAGAACCATATACAATGCTATACCATTCGCTCTCTTTCTAGTCCATACGTGGCCGTCTTTTAACATGTGTAAGGGGAATGTGGAACAAGATCTGAGTTTAATTTTTTTTTTTAAACAAATGTATGAATTATAGTCCAAAATTTTAAATATGCAATTATAATTATAAATGTAGGGCCTATACTTCTTAAAAAAAAGTTAAAAACACACATATATATATATTGGTAGAACTATTAACTTTTAAAAATGTATCATAACTTGTATAAATACCAGGCCTAAAAATTATTTGAGATGGCACTGTTCAGATGACTTACCTCTAACATGTCTCCAATATTGACAATGAAAGCATTTGGGAGAGGTTTGACTGTAACCCACTTGCCATCTCTCTTGATCTGGAGACCTTCCACTTCATTAACCTGCAGAAGGATGGTGAGTCCTGTAGCATCTGAATGTGGAGTTAGACCATTAACCTGATCCGGCTCTGGACAAGGTGGGTAGTAGTTCATCTTCATTTTCTGTCCTAACTCGTCACCAAACAACTCTTCAATTTCCTTAGGTTCGATCTTCAGGGCTTTTTCCATGTTCACTCACAAGGTCTGAGCTATGGTTTTCACTTTAGTCGAATATGTCTCTAGTGTATCTCTGAAGAAACATAACTAATATTTTAAACAAAGAAACACTTGTGGAGTATGAAAGCAAGTTTGAAACAAACCTGAAGGGAAGAGGTAACTTGGGGAACAAGTGGGGCTTGCGTAATCGAGCAGGCTGCATCAAGAGGTAGAACATGTCTCCCCAATCGAGTTTCTGCTCCTCTGAAACCACATGAGCTTGTCCAAACCCCTCCATATCACCAGGTTGTTGCCACAGTTTCTTCTTCTCTTCCATGGGAAGGTTGAAGAAATCTTGAATCTCTGACTTGAGTTTGTCCAAGAAGTTTGGATCTATTCCGTGGTTCACAAGCTACAGATAAATTACAAAAGGTTAACCACCACAATGATAAACCTTTAAATCTATAGGGTTTAATATATTAAGTTTGAGACTTGCTTGGAAAAATCCCCACTCTTTGCAAGCCAAGTCAAGCTTGTCAATCTCAGAAGCCATGTAGGTGGAAGAACACAAACGATTCAGGTCGATGATTGGGATCTTTGTTCTAGGACCACACTCATCAGTGATCTCAGCTTTATCTAGACCAGACCGTACATACCTCTGAGGAACCTTCTTGATCATCTTTCCCTTCGCCATCTCTTGTACAGAAGGAACTATTATGGAGTTATAATAGGTTGCTCCCTTTGCTTCCATGGCTGCTGCTTCTTGGTTGTTTTTTCCTTCTTCTTCTTTGTTACGAGTGTGGAGAAGTGGGTTTGCTAATGCCGTATATAACTACTGGAACATTTGACCAGAGTCGCCCCTTGTTTAAATCACATGAAATCTTTTTCTTTGACGTTTTGTTAGTTAGTGAACGTGTGAATGTAGAATTTGATTCCCTTAATATCTGTAAAAAAATATCCTTGCATTTTGTAGCAGCCTCCACAATGGATAACAGCTAATGTGCTGTACTGCTATGTTTTTGGTTATAATGTCCTCATTAAACTCATTAGTTCTAAAATAAAAGCTTAGACTTATTATCAGTTTATATACTTCTAAATAAAACCAGTAAACATAGATTTGTATAAATTGTAGTTCAAATAGTTATAGTGATCTAGAAACTAAAAAAATTAACATATGTTATAATATAAAAATATGTTTTTTGAATTTAATACTATCATAGCCTATGTGGCGAAGTTCCAATATATTTGATTAAAAAAATTTTAAACGAATACTTATTTTAGCTTTTTTTTTTGAAATAAACACATGTTTATTATTTAAAATAATTTTAGATGATAAAATAATTTAGTTATAATTTTTGACCTGTTCTTTTTTTTTCTCCTTTTACAAAAATTGTCACGGCACTACCTTTGATAATTGTCAATTATACAGGTAATATAAAAGATAATGCTTATCCATTTGTATTATAATAATATTTATTTCACCTAAATATCTATTATTTGTTGACATTTCTTTCCCTATAAATAAAGGATTCTTGTAATGAAAAATGACACATGAAATGGGATGCAGTCACTTACTCTCTTCCACTTTAGTCTCAACTCTATTGCGTTTGTGTTTTCATACACACAAAACATTATAAATAATCTCTACAGAAACTCAACGTTTAGAGACTCTTTTTTGTCTCTGGGTAGCTGCCGGCATGATGTATGCAAAGACAATTAACTTTATTAATCTCATGTTAATTAGTCGCTGGTGATTACTCAAAAAATTATAGTAAAAACATTTATGTTTTATAACTTCTTTATACATGTAGAAGCTTCTAGTCACTGGAGCGAGACTTTTGGGCATTTGGATGATCCAAATTATTAGAAGTGCAGTTTCACACTCTCTACTGGCTTCTTGAGTGACATTTTTACTTCCAAGAAACTCATTTTTTTTGCTAGAGATCTGCAGATTGTCTGCTGGATAAAGAAATCTTTTGTCATCAGTTACAATGAACATCTTTTTTTTTAATAAAACATAGGTATATTATTCAATAACCCAAAAACGAGGATGCAAGTTTCGATTGCAAGCTTGTTTCAACCAAACCAAAACGATCTAATTCATAAGCAATAGCCTAACTAGCTTCGCTCAAGAGTGTTCCCCTAGACAACTCTACACATGGTAGACTGTCTATCACCATTCTCAACCGATGATAGTAATCACAAGAGGGTGGCGTTTACCTTGTTTACTCGGTTGTCGGAACATCTGGTGCCATCTCCGGCGTAGCTAGTTCTTTCGAACTTGTTCTCTCCACTAACATTAAGCACTAAAACCGGAAGAAAGAGAGTACTATACCATTAAGCACTAAAACCGCTATGAACATCTTATTATATGCCTCAATGTCCAAAGAAGCCCACCCGGAAAGATGGAGGGATATTCAGGGATCATTTGAATGTATTTGGTAACTACAGGAAAAATACCTTTGCTAAAATCTTATTTTAGTAATAAAGTTTGAAATATTAGACATGTACCAATGTTTTGTTTCAAATTAAAACTCATATACTACAAAGTTTAGCAATATTTCTGATCACAGTGGTATAACACTAGGCCGATGAGTTTTCTGCAAGTGTTTTAGAGTTTTTTTCCTTTGAAAGGATGTCTTTTGAGGCCGAACAGTTTAGCGCGTTATGATGATGCACTAACTGTTTTAACGACTCTCTTGTCTCTTTGCCGAAACGTTGCTTAATTAGATTGAGCTTTGAGCAACACTAAAGCAATAAGTGAAAACGTTTGTTACTTGTGGATTGTCTTGAAGCAGAGGGAGAGACATAGAGAGATGGATATTTCATATTCACAAAAAGCATGAACACAAAGGAGAAACGTAGGAACAGTCAGAAAACCTTAGATTCTCCAAACGTCGAGGAAAGCTTTTCCATCAAGCTCTCTGGAGAACAAGACCTTCAAAAACTCTTCGATGGTCACGCTTCTGAACAACGCACCCTTTTGCCTTTCCACAAGACTTCTCAGCGGACCAACAACTTTACCCATTCCCATATTGTGAAACGCGGCCACAGAAAGCCTCTCTTTCTCAGAGTTCACAACCCCACGATGCTCTATACTTTTGTAAGTCCCATTCGTTATGATCTACAATGACAAACCATAGTAAGAACCATTTACAAATGCTATATACCATTTGTTATGGACTTTACCTCTAACATGTCTCCAATATTGACAATGAAAGCATTTGGGAGAGGTTTGACTGGAACCCACTTGCCATCTTTCTTGATCTGGAGACCTTCCACTTCATTAACCTGCAAAAGGATGGTGAGTCCCGTAGCATCTGAATGTGGAGTTACACCAATAACCTGATCCGGCTCTGGACAAGGCGGGTAGTAATTCATCCTCATTTTCTGTCCTAACTCGTCGTCAAACAACTCTTCCAATATTTCCTCAGGTTTGATCTCCAAGGCTCTTGCCATGTTCGCTAATAAGATCTTAGCTATGCTTTTCACTTCAGTTGAGTACCTCTCTAGTGTATCTCTGAAGAAAAAACATAACCAAGATTTAAAAAACAAGAGTTGTGGAGGTGGGAAACACATTTTTGAAGGGAACCTGAAGGGAAGAGGTAACTTGGGGAACAAGTGAGGCTTCCTTGATCGAACATGTCACTCCAGTCTAGTTTCTGCTCCTCTGAGACAACGAAAGATTGTCCAAACCCTTCGATCTCACCGGGTTGTTGCCATAGCTTCTTCTTCTCTTCCATGGGAAGGTTGAAGTGATCTTGAATCTCCGACTTGACTTTGTCCAAGAACTTTGAGTCTATTCCGTGGTTTACAAGCTACAGATAAATTACAAAAAAAAAAGAAGATAAAAGCCACAATGATCAAAATTGTAATCATCATGTTAACAAAAATAGTGTTTAAGTTTGAGACTTACTTGAAAAAATCCCCACTCTTTGCAAGCCAAGTCGAGCTTGTCAATCTCAGAGGCCATGGAGGTTGAAGAACACAAACGGTTCAAGTCGATGATTGGGATCTCGGTTCTTGGACCACAGTCATCTGTGATCTCGGTTTTGTCTAGATCGGACCGTATATACCTCTGGGGAACGGTCTTGATCATCTTTTCCTTGACCATCTCTTGTACAGAAGGAACTATTATGGAGTTATACTGGTTTGCTCCCTTGGCTTCTTCCATGGACGCTTCTTCTTGATCGTTCTTTTGACTTTTTGTTAGCGAGTGTGGGAAGCACTGACACAAAAAGAAGATCAAAAAAGTTGATGTATTGTCCAAATTACAACATGTCGTTGACCAAAACAAGAAAGAAATAGAAAAAGTGAAGTAGTACGACGTCGTTTAGAGTGTTCGCTGTTTTGTCTTTGTGAGCACTGACACCACACACTTGTAACGAGTCTTCTCCACCACAACTCTCTCTCTCTCTCTCTCTCTCTCTTTGCTTCCAGGTTTCATGGAAACTACTGATCCTGTGGTTCTGTTCTTCCGCCGTCCTCATGGCAACGCTCACTCTCTCGCATTTGCTGCCTCACCGTCTCCGACGGAATCATCTCCCCGCCGATCACCGGAGGAACCGATGCAGATGCTGTTTGTATTCCACAACGAAAGAATCTTCCACAGCGGTTGTGTGGTTCAAGCAAGACCTTCGTGTTGATGATCACCCTGGTCTCCTCGCCGCGTCCAAGCACAGAGCAGTCATACCTCTCTACGTCCTCGATCGTCGCATTCTCTCGCGTAAGTTCAAAATGTTTTTAAGCTTTGTAGAACTCAGTTTCCAAGTGTTCTCTCAACTGGTAACACCTCAGACTCCCGTCTGAGAGGTCACGAGTTCGAGGCTCGGGCGGGGAGGAGTGTCCAGGGCCGTAGGCCGTAGTGGTACAGACACAGGCTGGCTCCGGCCCCCCCCGCCTGGTTAAACAAAAAAAAAAAAAAAAAAAAAAAAGTGTTCGCTCTATTGGTTATTTAATCCAACAGCTTATCTGTAGGATACACAACGGAGACTCTAGAGCTAGCTATCATAGCATTGGAAGAGTTGAGAAGCTCCTTGAAGAAGCAAGGCTCAGATCTTATGCTCAGATACGGGAATGCAGAGAATGTCATTGAAGATCTTGTCAAAGAGGTAACAGTTTTCAGACAAGATAAGTGTTTGTTACAGCACTTACTGGACTGTAACAGGTCCGAGCTCCCTTTGTCTTTGTGGAAGAAGAGGTGGAACACCATCTGTGTGAGGTTGTGGAGGCTGTTAAGAAGAAAATGGATGGGGTTTCGTTTCCTGGAGAATCACCGAGGGTTGTTGTGTGGAGGACTCCTTTTTATGAGACTCAAGTAAATGTATTTGCTTCCCTTTGCAATGTTAGTTTCTGAACTCGAGTTACTTATGTGATATATATTTTTTTGGTTCTCTAGAGTTTGTCGGATCTGCCACACTCTTGGGAAGAGTTTAAGAAACTAAATCTGCCTGTCACTTTGCCAGTTCCTGCAGGAAGACTGTCATCTCAAGAAAGCGAACTGCAGTGGGGTATATAAGCTTTTCTCTTACTTGAGTAGTTTCTTGAAACATCTGATTTGTGTGAAAATTGTAAAATGAAACATGCTCCAGGTTCTGTGCCAACACTAGATGACCTGAAGGACTATATGAAGGAAAGCTTATGCGAGAAAGAAAGGAGCTGGAGGGAGATGGCACATGCATCCGCCGAAAGAATACTAATGAAAAGGAACTTGGAGCCAATTGTTGATGCAACTGTAGGGAAGAAGGTGCAGAACTCTGCTTTTATCACCAGAAATAGAGATACTGTTGGAGGTGGAACTGAGGCTGTGCTGAATGCACTAGCAGGATACTTGAGGTACTTGGAGGGTACAAGTCGAGATGACTGGCAAGAGTATGTGATGTCCATTAATAAGAAAGCTTGCTTATAGAAAATGAATCTTGGTTAATCTTGGTTTTTGATACTAACCAGGGTTCATGCAAGGCTACGTGATGCCGAGACTAGGCCCGGAGCTTCGTTTTTCAAACTTTTTGGACCTGCGCTCTGTCTTGGTATTGTATCAAGAAGAAGGGTTCACTATGAAGCAATAGAGTACGAGAAAGAAAGAAACGCTGGATTTATTTCTCCGTTTGGATATTCAGCTTCTACAGTGACTGCCGCAACCGATGCTGTGTGCTCTATGGAGGTACAAAGAGTCACACCACATGCGTTATGATTTTTATGCTCTTTTTTTCAAAAAATGTTTGAACCTTTTTTTTGTGCAGTGGTATTCACTCACAGCTCTAAATGAAGAGATGATTGATGATAAAAGACGTTCTGTAAGGATTTGGAGATGGAAGGGCTATCTCATTCAGGTTTTGTGATCATTTACTCACACAACTCCAATGGCCTTTCATTGGTTAATTTTTGAAATCGCACTTCCTTGTTTCAGTACACAGTGGCTGGCAATGAAGGCCCTGCCGTTCTCCTTGTGCATGGGTTTGGTGCTTTTCTGGAGCATTACCGTGACAATGTGGACAGCATAGTAAACAGCAGAAACCGAGTATGGACCATCACAGTCTTGGGTTTTGGAAAATCAGAGAAGCCGAACATCGTTTACACCGAGCTTTTATGGTCTGAAATGCTGCGGGATTTTATGATTGAAGTGGTTGGTGAACCAGCGCATTGCGTAGGGAACTCAATCGGTGGTATGCAATGCGCCCTTAGTTACTGAGCTGTACTATAAAGGGAACAGATGTTTTTGTGATACTCATCTAGTTGTGTCCATATGTGTTACCTTTGTCAGGTTATTTCGTTTCGTTAATGGCTTTTCTTTGGCCGGACTTGGTAAAGTCCGTTATCCTTGTTAACAGTGCTGGCAATGTGATACCTGGATACTCTCCTCTCCCAATCTCTAGGGTATGTATCTCACTCATTACTGAAGAGTTTTGGCTCAGGAAACATAAGTTATTAACTAATTATCTCACACATTCTACTGTTTTTTTTTTTTGGTAGGAAAGGCGAGTTCCATTTGGTGCACAGCTTGGTGCTAGACTTCTTATCCTGTTCCTACGATTCAATGTCAAAAAGCTATTAAAGGATTGCTATCCAGTTGTAAGTAATATGATGATCTTGTTTATAGTTGCTCAAAGTTGTTTGGGGGTAACCCAATTGCTTGTTTGTGATGCAGAAACCTGAGAGAGCTGATGAGTTTTTAATCACTGAAATGCTAAGAGCAGTATCCTTTTTTAGCATTTTATTTGCATTAGTTTCTTCTTGTTCTACAGGTTTAAAATATTGATGATACATTTACCTTAACAAACACGATAGTCCCAAGATCCAGGTGTGGTTATGGTCCTGGAAAGTATATTCGGCTTTGATCTTTCACGCCCTTTGAATTATCTCCTCAAAGGGTTTGAGGAAAAAACTCTAGTAATACAGGTATATATATCAAGATGTCTAACATGTATTGGATCATCATTCTAGCTTCTATCAGGGATTACATGATCAAAATATTCATTGGTCTCATTGATGTGTCTAGGGAATGAAAGATCCCATATCGGATCCGCGGAAGAAAGTGGCCTTACTGAAGGAGTTCTGTCCAGGAATGGTGATTAAAAAAGTCAATGCAGGTCACTGTCCCCACGATGAGATCCCAGAGGAGGTGAACCATATTATCTGCGAATGGATAGCCAAGGTCGATAATGATGAACAACAAGCACTCAAGAGCCTCATCCCAGCAGATTTACTACCACAATAATAATAAACAAAACTTAGGATATTTTGCTCAGCAGAAGAAAGCAATGTCTTTATGGTACCAATCTTTAGAAAGAAAACTGTTTCGTCGATGTGATTAACTTAATTTTTTTCTATGTGCTCAATGCTCTTGTTGATAACGTATGCCAAGTGCGGCAACATTGTTATTGGAATGAATGTTTTTGACATGATTCATCTCGCAAAGACTACGTTTCCTGGCTTGTTACATGATGCAATGAACATTTTTTTTGTCTGATGGTTCAAGATGGGGTTTGAGTCTGATAAGGTTGCTATATCCAGTGTTCTAGGCTAGAGGCCTCGTGGCGGCCCAATGAATGAGATTGAAGGACCAAAGAGAGTCCACGAATCATGCCAGAAGGAGGTAGAGGTACGTACCATCACCGACTGAGCAACACATCGGATTTGCACTCACAGGTTTCAATTTCAGCATGCGCCTAACTGTAGGAGAGAACCGTTGAGCATCAGCGTCAGGAGTCCTCCAATAACTCTCTTTGAAGGGCCCTCGTGGCCCAATACAGAAAGGTAACTTGTTTGTTCATAGAGAAAAGAAAGAACCACGTGAGTGTGAACGCGTCTGATTGGTTAGCTGTAATTAGAAGTGCCTTTTAAATGTCCATAGATCCTCGTGGGATGTCTTTTTGCAAGATTTGACTTGAAAACCAGTGTCAGATTAAACTTTTCAGCTGCATTATTCAATTGAAACTTTTCAGCTGCATTATATCTCGTGACCAATGTTTCATATGGCTTAGTAACATGGGTTTAGTCATTCCTCACGTGGTTTAGGACCCCACCACTTGCATATGTAGAAAGCTAGGTTCCAAAAGATAATGTGATGCAATAAAAACACTGTAGGTGAAGACAAACTTTTCCAGCTTATCCTCTCTTATTGATATCCTCATTGCTTCACATTTATTAACTTTTCAACTAACTCCAGCTTTCGCTCTAGATTTTTTTTATGTATCTGGAACATTCTTTAAGCCTCTCTCTCTATAAATCCCTGAACCCTTTTGCTGTTACTCACTCATAGCTGTTAAAGGAACCTAAAATGGCGAAAGTTTTAGATCTTTCTCTGGTTCTCTGTGTTCTGTGTGTGTCCACTGCAGCAATAGCCATGGCAAGAAACCTTGGAGAGGAATCTAGCGATGATACTGAGTTCATCAAATCCTCTTGTGAGACAGCAACGTACCCGGAACTATGTTTTCAGTCTCTGTCTTCTTACGCAAGCGAGATCAAGAAGCGGCCACTACAGCTCGCCGAGACAGCGCTCGCCGTTAGCATGGCCCAGGCAAAGTCTGCCAAAACATATATCTCGGACATGACTGACTACAAAGGAATCACAAAGAGGCAGCACGAGGCTGTGTTGGACTGTGTTGAAGAAATGGGAGATACTGTTGATAGGTTGAGCAAGTCGCTGAAGGAGTTGAAGAATCTGGAGGAAGGAGAGAGCAAAGAAGACTTCTGGTTCTGTTTGAGCAATGTCCGGACGTGGACAAGCGCGGCGCTGACAGATGAGACCACGTGTCTTGATGGGTTTGGAGGGAAAGGCATGGATGGGGAGCTGAAAAGCTTAGTCAGAGCACACATTGTGCGTGTGGCGCAAGATACGAGTAATGCCTTGGCTTTGATCAATGTCTATGCTTCCAAGCATTGAATATATTGCAACGGTTTGGTCCTGAGGACTTGAGCTTTTTATACTTTTGGATTTGGTTTGTATTGTGTTTCCAAGAAATGTGTTTTGGTTTGGTTCCGAGTCATATCAGTTTCTCTTGCCACATTGTTATATCATCTACGGTCTATATAGTTTGAAGCTGTTCATTTTGATGTTTGATTGGTGATATAGTTTTGTAAGCCATGAAGAGTATTTTGCAATATTCTCTTTTAAACCCACAGGTTTTGATATTCATTCATCTGAGTTAGTGATATTAAATAAATATTACCACGAAAGATTATGAGCTCGGTCGGAACCTTATTCAAAGAAATATATATATATATATAGAGCCGATAGGCCTGAAGGGCATATGCGTATGGCCCAACAATATCCTCAGAAAGAGAAGAAAACTTGGAATAACGATCTCACCAGCCGGGATTTTTGTCCGAACCGAACCAAAACTTTTGGTTTTCGGTTTGGTTACGGTTTTGAGTTTGGTAAGATTTTTTAAAATAATTCGGTTTTCGGTTCGGCTCAGCTTTGTTTTTCGATTTTTAATTTTTTTTTAAGAAAACCAAAAATAACTGAAAATAATTGAAAATAACCAAAAAACCAAACTGGAATTAACCGAAAATAATCAAAAATAACCGAATTTAACCAAAATAACCGAATTTAACCAAAATAATCGAGTTTAACTGAAATATCTGAATATTTTTAGAAAACTATACCCGGATTAACCGAAAACAAAAAAAAAATCAGTTATTTTCGGAAATAAAAGTGAAAAACGAAAATAACCGATGCCGAACCGAAATTCAATTCGGTTAATTTCGGAATTATTCTTCACAATTTTGGTTAACTGAAAACCCGGTTCAGTTCAGTTTCGGAAAACCAAAATCGCAGTCCTAGATCTCACCTGAAAAGAAGTAAACGAAACAAACCTAAATAAATCATGTCGAATCATAAGTTAACAAAATAGCTTTATAAAAGTTTTTGGACAAAGATTTTATATAGAAAGAAGTTTTATGGGGCAATGAAGAGCGCATCCTTTGTCGGGAGTTTGAGTCCGGTAGCTCCAAGTTGATCAACATGTCAGATTCCTATATCGAGCGATTAGTTTAGACTATAGACTCATGCTTGCTGATAATTAGGAGTATCTACGAGATCCTTTCTCGTAATTAATAGAAACGTCCTAAGATCAACGGCGAATGGCCCAACTGGAACCGTCCATCATGGGATATGGAGCACGAATCCTTCTAACATGTTGATCCATAAACTAATATATATATATATATATATATAGTCAAGCCTCGGTACTATATTATATGAAATTTTTAAATATCAATCGACTTTTCTAGTCCAGTATTTATAGTCTTATAGATGCCTCTTTCTTGCGTTTTTTTCACTCAGAAGACATTGCATAAAAAGTCCACCGTTTGTTATTATTTTATGAGTGTCATAACGAATTTAACAGTAGCTAGGAATGAAGTACGTTTGAGACCACCATTAACCATTTAAAAAAAAAAAATGGAAAAAGTAAGCAAGCGTCGGTTGTTCCCACTGTTCGCAGGTCCCACTGACACGTGGCGGCCCGTGATTAGTTCATTTTTAATTTTTTTTTTAATCAGATAAAACCCAAAAAAAAAAATAAAAAAAAAAATTAAGCACCCCATTTAGGGTGCTAGGGTTAATTATGCCCTCAATGGAATACACAATGTCACGTTAACACACGAATAAAGTAACAAATGCACCACTATATACAAGAAATGGGATGTTACACAAAAATTTTAATATATATTTTGACACTGCCATATAACAGTATCTACTTTTGAGACTGCCATGTAAAACACATAAAATTTTAATCCTTTTTTTCAAAGCAAAATAATAATCTTCTTGAAAAGTTTTGGTACTTCAAATGCACATTGTGGAAAGAAAAATACATGTCAAGTAATTCTAAAAAGTTATACATGCAATGCGAAAATTTAGAATTTATTTGATGTCCAATATATATGACATAGAAAGGAAACGAAAGCGTACACATGCACATGCAAAGAGATGAAGTTGAATATAACGTTTAATTTAGAAACGTAGATAATTGGTTATAAGGGCCAAAGTATTGCTTGTAGTCTTTGAAAGTTCAGAAACAGCCTTCTCCACCTTCTTCTTCGTCTCCTCATTCACTTCCTCTTCCTCGAACTCGTCCGTACACGTAGTATCGTCGGTCAACGCCGCGCTCACCCACGTCTTCATGTTCTTTAGATGCTCCTCCTTTGAGATTCCTCCGCCGTAGAGATTCTTCAACTCGGCCATTGCCTGCTTGAGCTCGTCGACAGTGTCCTTCATCTCCTCCACGCAGTCCTTGAGGACCGGGACCTCAGGGCTGGAGGTGGATTTAGCCTTTTTGAGAAGGTTTGAGACGACTAACGTGGCGTTTTTGGCGTATTTGAGGTTGACGTTGTGCAGAGTTTGATTGGGTCAGCTTTGATGGTGGAGGAGTAGGAGGACAATGAGTTGTAGCACATTGTAGGATATGTTGTTGAGTTGCATGCGGTTTTTACGAACGTGTTGTAGTTTTGGTATCTGGAGGGTGGAGTTGCTGCTGTTTTAGGGATGTTTGATGAGTTGATGAGAGCAACAAGAGTTAGAGAGAGTATCACGAAACGCAACATGTTTGTTAGTTAAGTGTTTTGCTCTTCTTTCGGGTTTGAGAGAATCAGATGCTAACTTTTTGGCGAGTTGTGAAACTATGCAGTATGTTGTATATTATATACACAACACAGATTAGAATCATTGGATTATGATTGGTATTAATTAAATTATTGAGGAAATGATTCGCACTATAATATAACAAATATATTCTAACCAATCATAAATAACAAATCTTTTTATTTTGAAAAACGGCATAGCAATTAGTTTTGATTTGAACGGTAAGCTTAGTTCTTTCTTTTTTGAAATTTAATAAGCTTAGTTCTTGTTTTAGCTGATTATTCGACTCATGTGACATCTGATTCTGTTTGTTCAGTTTCTCCATCATTTAGGGCATCTGTATTAATTAGAAGTCTATCAAAAAAAATCTCTTACCAAATATAACAATATTTTAATACGAATTTCCAAAATTTTGAAAGTCATGTCATAGTCTCTAAAATGAAAAACTTTCACATGAATCTCTCACTATAATATAACAAATATATTCTAACCAATCATAAATAATAAATCTTTTTATTTTGAAAAACGGCATAGCTATTAGTTTTGATTTGAACGGTAAGCTTAATTAGTTCTTTCTTTTTTGAAATTTAATAAGCTTAGTTCTTGTTTTAGTTGATTATTCGACTCATGTGACATCTGATTCTGTTTGTTCAGTTTCTCCATCATTTAGGGCATATGTATTAATTAGAAGTCTATAAAAAAAAAATCTCTTACCAAATATAACAATATTTTAATACGAATTTCCAAAATTTTGAAAGTCATGTCATAGTCTCTAAAATGAAAAACTTTCACATGAATCTCTCAAAGTTTTGAAAGAAACTCCTAATAAAATATTATTATTTTTGGTGAAATTTTTTCTTTAAAAAGCTCTTAATACGAATGACCTTATAACCACATACTAGAGCTTGACCCGTGCGACCGCACGGGTGTTTATATAACGATTTATGTATATCATATATTTTGTTAATGTATCGTGTTAAATATATATATATATATATTTATTAAATGTGTGTTGGAACAGTTATGTAAATATACAAAAAGATTGGATGTATATATACTATGTTTGATCAAATTTTATATTGACATTTCTTTCATATTTAATTGTATGATTGAAATGTATTATTAGTATATTATGCGTTTAGGTTAAAAGTTACAACTATTCTAAAAACCCAATTGGAAGGGATATAAATTGACCCGCCTATTTTAACTAAAATCATGGGAATAAAGTTAATTTTATATTCAAAATATGAAGCTGATATTGCTGGAATATTCTTTTTTTATTAAAAAAATTGATGATAATATTCCAAAAAATTTATAATAAAAAAAGTTTGAACATAAGTGAATCACGTCTAATATATATGCAAAATTTTTTATTGGTAAGTTATAGTAATAAGCATTAATTTTGTTTATATATGGTAATATATACGTATTATAAGACCAAAAGCGTGGAAGCTAACTTTTAAATTGTTTTTCATAGTTTAGGTTGTTTCAATAGTTTGTTAATATTTGTTTCGATAGTTTGTTAATACATGTTTATTTTAAAGTTGATTTGATTACATTTAACTCAAATTTATTTAAAGAAAACACATTAATTTAACTGAAAAAGACAAGCATTAAAATATGGAATCCAATTTAATTCTCAGTGACATGGAAGGGTAATTAAATTTAAAAACTAAAGGGTATTTTTAATGAGTACTTCTCTTTTAATAATATAGATTTTAATGATTTAATTACATTTAACT